>NW_025972574.1:0-9623 GCF_021869965.1 Rhincodon typus
CATCTCTACTTGGTTTGGCCTTCAAGTGACTCCAGATGCACAGCAATGCAGGTTGACTTTTAAATGCTCTCTAAAATGACACAACTGTTCAATTCAAGGGCAAATAGAAATTGGTATGAGGAAATCTTTCAATCAGCCGAGACCACTTTGGCAGATACAGATACCATCAATGCTTGTGAGCTTTAGTCAACAGCAGGTACGATTGGGAAATTATTCTTAATCTTAATAAAATGGTTTGAGGATTGAGAAGAGTCTTGAAATGGGAGTAGATGAAATAAACTCTAGTACTGACACTCAATTTTTTGATCAGCAGTTACCTTTGGATGCAAAAAAAAAACTGAACCACTCATCCAGCAAAATAAAACTAACAATAAACCACAGAAATATATGGCAACATTTAGCCTCAATTCATGCTACCATTTTTTTTTTCCATTTCATAATAAAAATGTTTGTGGGATTGCATTTGTAATCCACTCCCAGCATCCAAATCTTCTGATATGTATGGAGTATGCCATAGACTCAAAGGATGTCCTTGTTTTAACCACTCAGCTCTTCTAAGTTGAAAAAGGAAATTAATCAGATTGTAATGCCTGCCAGAAAAAACACAAATTTTGTTTGCAATGAAGCATATTTATCTGATCACATACAGCTCTCAAATATGTGTTATAGACTAGAGAGTACTTGAATAACTTGGCAACTCTACACAATCCTTAAAGGTAGCATTAAACAATTACTTTCTCAATTGAAGTGTTTAACTAAATTACATTTGCAAATAGTGCTGTTCCCGTCCTCCAGTTAACTGCAAGACAATTTACTCATGCTGTAGCCAGGACATTGTTCAAAAATGTCAATGCTCCAAGTGGTCAACTTTCAACACTAAAATTTAAGTCTATAGGGCACTCTACACTGTGGAAAGGTGGTATGGGACCGTTGAGAGCAGGAAGGAGATAATGAACCACTGGTCTAAACTTTAGAAAGTCAGTTGAAACAAATCAGGTATGCAAGCTCCTAAGTGCCATGTGGAACACAATCACCACTGGCAGCTTCTGTGCACCCAGCTGGTTTTAGTGTCTGCTTCTGAAGATGTACAGACAAAAAACAAAATGTTCTTTAATGGTTAAGAGAATTCAATGAGAAATTCAATCTGGGAGCAAAGGGTAAATGAATAAAGACAATGAATTTTTCCAGGAGAATGCTCTCATTTTACAATTTTTACGACTGCATATTTCTTCAATGGCCAAAAATTTAAACATTTCATCCTATCAGCATGCAATGACACTGTGCATTAATCTAACTAATTTCTCATTAAGATGGAGTTCAATTTGATTTGTTATTCTCCCAATTATTCAAGCTTGAATTATCTTGAAAATTCTCAAGTGGAGAATGTGTACAAAATAAATCAATAAATTATATTTATTAGACTTGCTATTCAACTAGGCTCAATGCAATCTGAATACAATACAGTAAATCTGTGGGCCAAAATTTTTGAGATCTTCTTGTACAAACCACAATTCCGTTGAACGGGAGTTACAGTAATGATCAGCAATCCAGAGGCGTAGTTTAACGTTTTGGAGACACATGCTCAAATCTCACGAAAGCAACTCAGTAGTTCAAGCTCAATTAAGGAAATCATAAAAGTCATAATGGAGATAATGGAATTACTAGGAAAACACTTCTGCTTCACTGATACCCTGCAGGGAAAGAAATCTGCTACACTTATCTGATCTGGCTTATAGGATTCCAGATTCATTGGAAATAAGCCAGAAATGAAACCAAAATACTGCGATGCTGCAAGTCTGAAATAAAAAGAGAAAATGCTGGACAAATTCAGCAGGTCTGGTAGCATCTGTGGAGAGAGAAACAGAACCAATGTTTGGACTCTGATATGACTTCTTCAGAAAAAGGTCATTTTTCCTTCACATTGTATTTATCAGGACATTTTGCAAGAAATGCCAGAGATAAAAAGCTAGGGGAAAAGGTTTTGTTTTTAAAAACAATACTAAATTTTATTCAACCTTCAAGATCTACTACAACTTAGCTGTCCTAAAAACAAATCAATGGCAAACCATTCAGAGATAGTAAGAACTGCAGACGCTGGAGTCAGAGATAATACAGTGCGGAGCTGGAGGAACACAACAGGCCAGGGAGCATCTGAGGAGCAGGAAAGTTGTTGTTTCAGATCTTGACCCCTCTTCAGAAATGGGAAGTGGGAAGGGAGCCTCGGGAGCCTACAGCCCAATGGCCTAAGTATGGATTATACCAGTTTCAAAATCTCCCGACCCCTGGTCTCATTCCATGACCAATCCTCCTCCTCATCTCTGTCTCCTTGACCTGACACAAACAGTCCATCTTCTCTCTCACCTATCTGCCCCTCCCACCTCACTGACTAATCCTCACCACTGCCTACCTGCACTCACCTATCACCATCCCACCTACCTTCCCCAGCCCCACCCTCCTCTCTCTATTTATTTCTGAGCTCCCTTCCCCGTCCCCATTTCTGAAGAAGGGTCCTGACCCGAAATGTCAAACCACTGTAGTTTTGGAATCCATTAAGCTCTATAATTGTGAAATAGTGTTTCGACAAAGTTCAAGTGGCTTGCTGAAACAATATTTACTTTCCTCAACTTTTCTGCTAAAATTGAGCACAATCACACAAAGGCTACTCTTTGCTTTAGAATAATATATCTGTGTAGCTTTCAATATAGTGAAAATATTGCAGCCTATTTCACCATTTGCCCAAGACGTCAGCAGCAGAATATCTAGTTAGTTTGTTGCGAATTAATTCCTGAGGATTAGACATGACTAAATTTTTGCTTCCCATACATCATGGAGGTTGCATCACATAAAGACTGTGCTTCCTGAAAAGGGAGCAAATTATTAGACAAATCTTGAGATTTGAACGTACCTTATGTTCAGACTGACTGTTATATACTTAAAATAATTGAAAGAAAGCATAAAACTGCACAGGAACTACAAGTGCAAGAGATTTCCATTTAGATAGAATGGCCCCTAGGTCCACGGTCAGCTTGCTTACAATCAAAGTATTTCTCAACATACACTTCACAGCACAGATAGCGAAGTGCTCAATGGAACAACTGAAATTTCACCACTACTTACTTTCAAACTCAACTCTCAAATGCACTGCAACGTCCTTTTGTCACTTTGCCTCAACAATAGAACTATCTTACTTCTGCATCAAAAATTGTGGGTTTATGCGCCATTCTGCGATGAGATTGGAAACTGGACCAATACTTCATGTGTTGGAAATTGCATTCTTCTCCTCAGTTATAACCTATCTGTTCAGTTGGATGGCTAAATGATCTATGACATGACCTTATTGTGACAAACTATACATGACTAGCATTTGGTTAAGCAAAAGCTTCCAGATTTACTTTATTGTTCTCTGTGGGCTATATCACACTGCTAGTACCTGTTGAGTAATGAGATTAATAGGAGAAGCATAAATGACGACAATGATTTAGAAAGGATGTCACAAATCAAGAGAGATTCAGAAGGGAGCAGAAGCTCTAACCTCAAGTGAAGATAGTGTGTGTGTAGATCAAGCTGTAAATAAAGAATTACTGCAGAAAGTTCCATGGACTTGAGCAGAATTTTTTGGGAGACCAAACAATCCCAAATATTCAAGAACACTAAAAAGCAGATCTGGAGTCAATGGAAACCTGGGAAACTCTCCAGTGGTTGCAGTCATACCTTCCTCAAAATGAAACAATTTAAGGCTGTTGGAGGTTAATTATTTCAGCCCCAGGAATCACTGCAGGAGTTCCTCAGGGTATTTCTTTTAATCAACTGGTTTATGCCACAGCTCTGCAGCTATCACATCTCAAAGTGAGTTCCATGGGGTAGTGTCTTACGCTCAGCATCTACAGTTGCTTCAATGACCTTCCCTCCATCTGAAGGTCAGAAGTGAGGGTGTCTGCTGCTGATTGCATAATGTTCAGCACCATTTGCAATTCCTCAGATAATAAAGCAGTCTCTGTTATGTACCAAGACCTGGGCAATATTCAAGCTTGGACTGGCAAGTAGCAAGAAAGACTGCACTGCACAAGTGCCAGACAATTTCCAACAAAATGGAATCAAAACATCTCCCTTTGAGGTTCAATGCCATTACCATCGCTAACCACCAACATTGTGGGTATAACCATTGACCAAAAACTCAACTGGACCAACCATACAAATAGTATAGCTACAAGAGTAGGTCAGATACTAACAATTCTACCAGGAATAACATATCGCCTAATGATCTCCATCTTCCTAATGTCTCTCCACCATTTATAAGGCCCAAGTTAGGAAGGTGTTCGAGTTCTCTCCTTTTGTCTAAATGAGTGCAGCTCTTACAACACTGAAGAAACTTGACAACATCAAGCTCCCAATCCACCTTCCACATTCATTCTCTTCACTACTGACAGTGACAACAGTGCGTATCATCCAAAAGATGCAATGCAATAACTCACGAAGACTCCTCCAACAGTATCTTTCAAACCCGTAACCTTTAACCATCCAGAAGGACAACAGCAATGGATACACGGAAACACCACTAATTGCAAGTTCCCTTCCTCGATACAAACCATCCTGATTTGACTATATTGCTTTTCCTTCAGTACCGCTGTATAAGAAATCCTGAAACTGCCTTCCAAATAGCATAATCTGTACCTACACCCCAACAGATTGCAGTGATTCAAGACGACAGCTCACCATCATCAACTCCAGGGCAATTAGAAATAGGCAATAAGTGGTAGCTCAGCCAACATTCTCCACATCCTATGAATGAATTTTACAGAACATTAGATAAGACCAATCAGAAAGACACAGGCTGTACATTTGGTTATGCTGTAGGAATCATTACTTATAACCAGTTAGCAAAACAGGGCACTGATGAGAAAACAGCATTGTATGAAGTAGTATTGGGCGTTCAATGCATATTTCAGTGTTTGCTGAACATTAGTTATTGAATGAGGGAGGTTGACAGGACAAAGATCAGGAGAAAACACATTTATTCAATAACTATCTTTACAAGTTGGCAGAGAATCATATTGAAGGGATAACAAGGTGTAGAGCTGGATGAACACAGCAGGCCAAGCAGCATCATAGGAGCAGGAAGGCTGACGTTTCAGGCCTAGACCCTTCATCAGAAATGGGGGAGGGGAAGGGGGTTCCGAAATAAACAGGGAGAGAAGGGGAGGCGGATAGAAGATGGATAGAGGAGAAGATAGGTGGAGAGGAAACAGACAGGTCAGAGAGGTGGGGATGGAGCCAGTAAAGGTGAGTGTAGGTGGGGAGGTAGGGAGGAGATAGGTCAGTCCAGGGAGGACGGACAGGTCAAGGGGGCGGGATGAGGTTAGTTGGTAGGAAATGGGGGTGTGGCTTGAGGTGGGAGGAGGGGATAGGTGGGAGGAAGAACAGGTTAGGGAGGCGGGGAAGAGCTGAGCTGGTTTTGGGATGCGGTAGGGGGAGCGGAGATTTTGAAGCTTGTGAAATCCACATTGATACCATTGGGCTGCAGGGATCCCAAGCGGAATATGAGTTGCTGTTCCTGCAACCTTCGGGTGGCATCGTTGTGGCACTGCAGGAGGCCCAGGATGGACATGTTATCTGAGGAATGGGAGGGGGAGTTGAAATGGTTCGCGACTGGGAGGTGCAGTTGTTTATTGCGAACTGAGCGTAGGTGTTCTGCAAAGCGGTCCCCAAGAATGGTTTCATGATTGACCAGTCAGGACGGCAGATGAGACCTTGTCAGGCATTTCACAAGCCAAGGAAGAATTAGTGTTAGATAAAGCATGCAAATTGTTAGGAAAACAGAACCAGGGGTTGAGCAAGGTGACTCAGTCTGTAGGCCAAAAGGGGAAATTACACAAAGCCCCCAGTTCATTAAAACCAATAAAGCATACCAATTGCCATTCTGATGCAACTCTGGCATGGCAGAGACAAACCACACAAATGGGAAGAATGCCCAGCAGAGGGGCTACAGCGCCATAACTATGCAAAAATACGTATTTTTAAAGCAGCCTTTTGCTTTAACGTGTAGACAACCAGGAAATCAAAGGGAAAAATTCATTAAGAAGTGTAATATTCATGAATTTGGTAAACCAGAAGATCAGAAAATAAACATTTTAGGTGAAATTAATGGTAAAGAGAACAAATATTGGAATGTCAAAATAGATGCAAATGGATAGCCCACAAACTTTAAACTAGATACACGAAAAATGTTTTGGTATTAATTGGATAAGTTAAATGGCCAAGACAAATTAAATTGCAACCATCATCCAGTAAATTCTAAGGCCCTGGAAGAACGTAATTAAAAATAAAAAGACATCTGATGGCAAAGCTCAAATACAAAGGAAGAGAAATCGTGGAATCTCTCTGTCAATCAGACCAAGAATGTTCTCTACAAATCAGAAAGAAATGCTTAAAGCTCAAATTAATCAATAAAGTTGATGAGATTACTGGTGCTGAGCAAACAAATTAATTTGGGAGTGATGACTAAAATTGTTTCCAAGTTTTAGTTAATTAAAAAGCAAGGATCACGTCACCCTACAACGTGACGCTAAACCAATTTGCTTATACATGCCGAGAAAAATGCCTCGCCTATTCTTGGACAAAGTTAAAGAACGAATAGACAATATGCTACCAGATGAAATGACTTCATTTATTACAACAAGATTTAGGTATTGTTACAATGACAGAACCTATGGCTTTAAAAGAAGCCAAGTGAATTTAACTCTGTTGAACAAAGCAGCAATATGCAAGATTCACCCAATAGCGGATGACCGTTTGGAAAAACTAGCTAAAAGCACTCTATTCATTAAACTGGATGCCAACAGTAGATTCTGGCAAGTAAGTCTGAATGAGACTCTAGAAAGATGACTACATTTACTATGTCCTTTGGGTGGTATTGTCTTTACAGATTACCTTTTCAATTTGCATCCACTCAAGAAACTTTTCAGAGAACAATGACCAGTACAGTTGAAGGAATCAGTGTAAAATGCTACATGGATAGAATAATAGATGGATCCATAAAGGAAAAGCACCAACAGATTGTTAGAACAGTGATATAAGTCCTACAGAATACAAGTCTAACACCTGAGAAAAGTGAGCTTGCAAAACAAAGGATTAAACTTCTTGGACATATCCACTTCAAACCATTGGAATCACAGTAGATCTACAAACCAAAAAAAAAAGAGAGCTATGAGTGAAGTCTTGCCACTGAGCAATGTCACAGAACTTAAGGATTCCTTGGTATGGTGAATCAAGCGGATAATTTTCTGACAAACTTGCAAAGATTATGGAGAGATAGTTTTAAGACAGGGTCAATAATGGTACTGGAACATTGAGAAGGAAAATAGTTTTGGGAAACAAAATAATCAAACGACTCCTGATCTCTTCAGAAATCTTGACACACTATGAGCCACTTCACAACTATAATAGTAACAGATGGATCTTCAAACAGGATTGGGGCACTACTCTTGTGAGTGCAGAAAAATGGCAATTGTAGACCATTTGCTACGCCACTAGATGTCTAACAGGGACAAATCATGAACCCACATGTGTATGTGTGACAAGTTTTCAAATTATGTGATGGGATTACACTTCAAAATTAAAATTGACCAAAAACCATTGGTCACTTTTCCAAATAAAAGAAAATAAATCACCAAGATGTCATCTATCATTCAATGGTCTAAACCTGGACTTGAGGTAATTACTAAGGATTTACAGGGGTAGTACCAAATAACAGCAATTAGTGTCCAGAATACTTGGGAATGTGGAGTCAGCCACCCAGTCTTTTCAGCTTGCTCAGCCACTCTGGGGCAAGGTTGACAGTATATTCCTGTGCTATTTCCATATCCCTTGATGTAATTAGTAACTAGAAATCTAGCAATCTCACCAGTCTCTAAATGAAGACGTTTGTCCTCATCTCAGTTCTGAATGGTATGCTTTTTATTCTGAAATTGTGTTCCCCAATTCTAGAGCCCACAGCCAAGGTTGTCCATCCTTTTAAAGAATTCCCTACGTTTCTACGAGATTGTCTGATTCTTCTAAAGTTCAGAGGATATACACCCAAGCTCATCAATCTCTCCTCACAGGACAGTCCCACTGTACCATCAATCAATATGGTGAACCCCTGTTGCACTCCCACTCTGGGAGGGATAACCTTAGACAAGGGTATCAGAACTGCACAAAATAATTGAGGTGTAGTCTGCCACAACTGAAGCAAGACTTCTTTGCTCCTATACTCAAATTTTCTCCGAACCTTACAATCAATACTGCACTAGTACTTTGAACAGTGCACACATCTTACTCTCATTTATGGCTTATTAGTCTTCAATGATAGTTTAGTAAATATCAAGAGCTCTTCAACTACAGAGTCTCCAAAGAAATCATCAAAAATATTTAGTTTTTACAAGTTGTCATGTAAAGGCATAGGTCAGTCTGGTGGCCAGTAAACCCTCATTCTACAGAGGAAATTATAACCAGGTATATTCTTTATGCTTCAAATACCAAGAAAAAAGGACACACTATGAAGTTCATCTTTTCCAATTATCCATGTATTATCACAGCAGAGACAGTAATAAAATCACTTTGGACAATCTACTCAACACTTGGGACTTTGGGCAATGCAGTAACAGACAATAGTCCACAGTTTTCAAATGAGCAGCTTAAGAGATCTGCACACGAATATGATTTCATTCGTATTATCAGCTCACCTCACGGACTTCAAGCAAATCTGAGAGAGAAGTGCAAATGATAAAAGCGTCAGTGAAGATAAACAAAGATCTAAATACTAAGCGATTAAGTCATCGATTCTCATCACTGCAGAATGGATCATCACAGTCAGAGTTACTGACGGGGTGGAGACGGAGAACATAATTTCTATATCTGTCTCATATGATAATCACAAATGTTATGGTACAGGAGGCCATACCTCGCATTGTGTTTACACCAGCTCTGCAAATGAACATCATGACTTGGTGTGATTCTCTGCCTTTTTTCCCCCCAATATTCTTTCACAGAGTTTCTATTCAACTAATTATCTAATGCTCTTTTGAATGCCTCAATTTTTTCACACATCACATTTGCTTCTTTTGCAAATCACTTTAAATCTGTTCCTTCTGGTTCCTGAACGTTCACATGCAGGAACAATTCTTCCCCTACTCTATCCACCTCTCTCATGATTTTGAAGTTTCATCAGCTCTTTCTCTCTCCAAAGAGACAAGTCCCAGCCTCTCCAATCTATCCTCATAATTGAAATTTCTCACTCCTGGAAGCATTCTTATAGAACATAGAACATAACAGTGCAGTACAGGCCCTTCGGCCCTCGATGTTGCGCCGACCTGTGAAACCAATCTGAAGCCCATCTATCCTAAACTACTCCATTATCATCCATATATTTATCCAATGACCATTTAAATGCCCTTAAAGTTGGTGAGTCGACTACTTTTGCAGGCAGGGCATTCCACGCCCTTACTGCACTCCGAGTAAAGAACCTACTTCTGACATCTGTCCTATATCTATCACCCCTCAATTTAAAGCTATGTCCCCTCGTGCTAGCCATCACCATCCGAGGAAAAAGGCTCCCACTGTCCACCCTATCTAATCCTCTGATCATC
>NW_025972575.1:0-9622 GCF_021869965.1 Rhincodon typus
CTGCACCTTGTTGTCTCGGATTCTCCAGCATCTGCAGTTCCTACTGTCTCATCTATTTTCGTTTCTGATTTCCAGCGTCCACAGTTCTTTTGTTTTTTTTAAAATGTTGTGATTAACCCACCACAAGTCTTCTCTGTGTAATGCAACGCAATCCTATGGCAAATTTACCTTTACATACATTTAAGAGACGTGAAATTTCATGGAATGTTACCTGAGAGTGTAAGGATCTCAGACTCTTTCTTATCTGGGCTCACTTGAAACATTTCACAATGAAAGGCAGCTACTGTTTGTGACCCAGTATCTTAATATCAGCCCAGACACTGAAACTCTGAAATTGTGATTTACAGATACACCAGTGTCTGTAATAAACACCTGTTGAATCTCTCTGTACTATGTCACCCACATTTGATTTGTACATTATGGGAACTAATGGAAACATTGCCTCATTAGATAGAAATATGCTGCTGCAATAAAAGTTTAAATCACAGTGGTGGATCAGAAAGCCCCTTACCACATTAGGGAATATTTACCATATAAGGATGGCTGTCAGTCAATTTGAAGAAAGGATGGGTGAGGTATGTGAGTAAGCTACTGTACAATTGAGTGAGGGTATACATTTTCAAACGAACCTGTTCAGTCATGTTATTACACACTTCTGAACCCAGGCTTCCTTGCTCAGGCATCAGAACACTACCACTGTGCCACAAGAACCCTGTTGAGGGAATGTATTAAATGTCCTCCAATTGAGTAACCGAGGAATTTAATTTAATTATTTACAGACAATTAATGAAATCATGTAAATTATACTGTACTCTATCATTGCAAATTATCTCATTATTATATATGACATTATTACACAGTTCCAATGATTCAATACTCACTGGCATTTTTTTTACTACAAAAGTAGTGACATGGGTTCGAATAATCCACAATTTAAGTTTTTTCCTAAAGGATTTCTACGATTGGCTTGTGTCCTCATCTACAAACCTAAGATCATTTGGAGCAACAATGGAGCAGAAAGTGACCATTCAGCCCCTCTGTTCAATTTAATCTGACATTAAATTCAGTTATGGTGATTTGTATCTGAAGGTCCATTGACCTGCCTTCTTTCTATGACTCTCAGAAACCTTTAACAATCAAAACTTCCAATCTCAATTTTAAAATTTTCATTCGATGCCCATCCTTAACAATGCTTGTTCTTGAGGGGAAGAAAGTTCCAGATTTCCATTATCTTTTATGTGGATAAGTGCTTTGTGATATCACTCAACAACAGAAGTTGCTGGAAAAGCTCAGCAGGTCTGGCGGCATCTGTGAAGAAAAAATCAGAGTTAACGTTTCATGATAAAACATGATATCACTCGCCCCATTCCAACGCAAAAGGCATTTCTGTGTCTTTCATTGATATAACCTGGTGCAGACAGAGGAGAGAGAAAGTCCAATCTAGTATTCCATCCATTGAACGCTTGTAAGGATAGCTGGTAGCTGTTAGCACCTTTGCAAGCACAGTGGCTTTTGAAGCGTCTCTGATGTTATCAGCTCACAGTCTGAGTCAGAACATCTGTGCTTGCAATGTCCATGAATTTAATTGATGGGAAATTCCACCAGATTGTGCTGTTTAACTTTATCCTTTGTTCACTGTTGGATGTTTCTAGAGTATGACCAACTTTTGAATCATGTGATCGCAGTAGCCATTTTAAAATTGAACAAAGTTCATTTTTAAAAGAAAAATTTGTAGATTCTTTTAAATAAACAAGTTATAACATACCTCATGCATCATGGAAATAGCACCTTTATTCACTGCGGGTAAAATGTGTGCATATAATATAGTTGAAGTTTGTGAATTTATCAATTCACTTTGCAAAAAAAAAATCCATTCTGATTAACTCACCATGAAGCCAAATCCTTGACAATATTTGACTGAGATACTATGGGGCTTGGTGATAGGATCACACTTTCTGAATGACCTACTTTCTCAGAGATTGAAAGGTACACAGTCCCAGTATGAAGTCACGCTTGAATTTGAATCCTTTGACTTTGACTCTCTGACTATCTCTGTTCCTTAAAATTAAAATGGCTGATGGAATGTTAGCTTTTATCTCAAGAGGATTAGAGCACAAAGGGATGGGAATTATGTTAAAGCTGTATAGGCCTGTGTTTAAATCCCATTCAGACTGCTACTTTCAATCCTCAGCATTGAACATCAAGAAGCGCACATTGGTTCTCAAGATGCTGCACTGAAAATTCACTAAAATTATCCTGACTCTAAGTGAGTTAAATTATGAAGACATGTTGCATAGCTTTGTCTGTTTTTCCTTCAAATAGAGATGCTGCTGAATGATCTACTTGAGATGCTTAAGATGGTGAAAGGTCAATAGACATTTCATATGGGAGTGAGTCTGACAGAAAGGGCACAACATTAAAATTATATCTCTGGTATCATGATATACCCTGATAGGGTGGCATGGTGGCTCAGTGGTTAACACTGCTGCCTCACAACACCTGGGACCCAGGTTTGATTCCACCCTCCGGTGACGGTGTGGAGTTTGCACATTCTCCCTGTGTCTGCGTACGTTTCCTCCCACAGTCCAAAGAGATGCAGATTAGATGGTTTGGCCATGCTGAATTGTCTATAGTGTCCAGGGATGTGTAGACTAGGTGGATTAGCCATGGGATTTACAGGTATAGGGTACGAGGGTGAGTTTGGGTGGGATGCTCTTTGGAGGGTTGATGTCGGCTCAATAAACTGTTTCCATGCTGTCAGGATTCTTTGGTATTTATCAACGATTTTAAAGTGATTTACAAAAGAAGCGATTGGGAGGTGAGGAAGAACATTTTCACTAAGTGAATGGTTAGGGTCTGAAACACGCTGCCTGGTGTGTGGTGAAGACCAGCTCATTTGAAACATTCGAGAAGGTGTTAGATGATTATTTGAACGGGAAGAAACGTATAGGGTTATTGGAAAAGATCATGAGAATGACGTGAGGTCATGATGCTTTGTTGCAGAGCTGTTGTAGAGATTATGGGCTAAATGAGCAAGTAAGTATTAACATTGGAATGGAAGCAGGCCATTCAGCCCTTCAAGTCTATTCCACCATTGAATAAGATTATGACTAATCTGTGACCTAATTCCATTTACCTGCCTCTGGTCCATATCTCTTAATATTTTTGCCCTTTTTAAAGATATTGTCCTATCTCAGATATAAAATTAATAACTAATCTAGTATCCACTGCCATTTGTGGAAGAGAGTTCCAAACCTCTACCACCCTTTGTGTGTAGAAGTGCTTCCTAACATCTCTCCTGGATCAAAAACAGAAATTGCTGGAAAAGTCCAGCAGGTCTGGCGGCGTCTGTGAAGAAGAAAATCAGAGTTAACGTTTCGGGTCCGGTGACCCTTCCTCAGAGCAGGGGAAGGGTTACCAGACCCGAAATGTTAACTCTGATTTTTTTCTTCACGAGATGCTGCCAGACTTGCTGAGCTTTTCCAGCAACTTCTGTTTTTGCTCCTGATTTACAGGATCCGCAGTTCTTTCGGTTTTCATCTCTCCTGGATTGTCTGGCCCTAATTCTCAGACTATTTCAAAACTAAGACTGGTAGATTTCTGCCAGATGAAGGTAATGTGGTGACACAGAGATAGACAGCTGAATCAAAGTCCATAGGTGTGAGGCTAGAAAAGTACAACAGGTCACACAGCATCAGAGGAGCAGGAAAGTCAACATTTCAGGCCAAAACTCTTCATTAGGCATTAACTTTTCTGATCCTTTGATGCTGTCTGACCTGCTGTGCTTTTAAAGCGTCTCGCCGAGAGAATCTGGCTTCCAGCATCTGCAGCCCTTATTGTCCCCAGCTGAACCAAATCTGCCTTTCCACCTCTATATTGGCAACAGAGTAACCTGAAACCATCGAAGAACTGCAATAGATACTCCGATGGTCGCTAACCAGTTTTTTGAATAATAAATCCCAGGCCTTGTGAATAATTAATACCAGACAGCAGTTTTCAAACAAGAGACTTCACTATTTATTAAATACGCAATAGCTTTAGCAGGGAAAAAGATTAAGGATGAGGTATGATGATTAATATCTACCTTTAAACCCGAAACATTTGTTTTCAGTCCACAGTCACACAGAAGACAGGCAGACAAATAAATACAGTTGAGGAATAAATAAGAAAAATGATAAAAATGGCCAGATTAAATGGTTTTTGTGATGTGTTGTTTCACAGGCACAGATGTGGACTCCTTAGTTGCTGTTTTGGAAACATTGATTAGGATCACCTTTTCAGTTTTCTCCCATAGAGGCAGTAATACTTCTAACTCAGCTTTCTACTCTTTACATCTTCTAGAAGCTGGAGTGGGAGATTAGGCAGGGAGCTATCATATCTTCACGTTGTTGTATCATCAACCAAACTTATCTCCTCAGAAAATAAAACTCTAAAAAAACAAAATTGATTCTGCTTCCACCCATTAGACTGATCATCTCTCCCTGAGGCCTCAATAGTCATTCAACAATCACCATCTGTTTGAACATGGGGTCTCTCCCAGACTTGCTGGCACCCAATTCCAGGTACTGATGTCATTAATACCCAACTAGTGCTATCTGTTTAAATACAATACTCTTCCTGGAGTCGTTGCATCTGCAGGAATGCTTTTAATCAAAACTCAGCTTGCAATTACCTCCGGGCCTGGCCGAACAAACAAACAATGCTTACAAGATGATCAGAGGATTAGATAGGGTGGACAGTGGGAGCCTTTTTCCTTGGATGGTGATGGCTAGCATGAGGGGACATAGCTTTAAATTGAGGGGTGATAGATATAGGACAGATGTCAGAGGTAGGTTCTTTACTCAGAGAGTAGTAAGGGCGTGGAATGCCCCGCCTGCAAAAGTAGTAGACTCTCCCACTTTAAGGGCATTTAAATGGTCATTGGATAAACATATGGATGATAATGGAATAGTTTAGGTTAGATGGGCTTCAGATTGGTTTCACAGGTCGGCGCAACATCGAGGGCCGAAGGGCCTGTACTGCGCTGTAATGTTCTATGTTCTATGTTTTGTTTGGTCTGTGAGTTTCTTTTTTACAACAATCTGTCCCAACGTCCACTAGTCATTTCCAGCTCACAATCCCCAGTTCACAGCTCCAAACCAAAGTCGTTAAAAGAATGAAAATATTAAAAATGAAAAATGAGCGAGGGTTCTAACAATATCAGTGGATGATGGATGTCGATAAAGTATGAATGAGCCGTGATCTCATTTAATGTTGGAGCAGGCTTGAGGGGCTGAATGGCTTACTCTTGTATCTATAATACTGCCTCCTGAAATAAGCAGCTCACTTCAGCACTCAAAGAAGTTTGTTTAACCAAGAAGTGGTGTTATTGTTCTCAGGCACAGTTCAAGCAGTTGTCCCTAACTTGAAATGATGTTGACTGAAGCAATAACTGACATCTTGGAATGGTGTTACAGTCACTGCGTTAGACGGGTCACTTTAATGAAACATGGGTAGTAATAATAAGAAACCTCCAATTTATTCCAATGACCTTGCTAACTGGTTGGAGGGAAATAATATTGGTAATGTTATTTGGAAAAGTACAAAGTGCTTCGCATTGTGTTTTTTGTTGTGTCACTTTGAATGGACAGTTCTTGCTTTAGGTAAATTAAATCTCCAATTACAAAACTATTGATTTAAAAATAGGTCATTGGTCTAAGTGCAATGCAGTCCTGCTTCATGGTCATTTACAGCTGCTTGTGATATCATAGAGGACAGAGAAAGTTATCATCGTCTCAGAGGGAGAGTAGGCTCATCTTTCATTGCAGCATTCAAATCGATGATTACTTGGAGAGAAATAGTGTGCCTCGATATGGAAAAAAGGCAGGAGATTGGGACTAGATAATAGAACCAGTGCAGGTATGATGGGCTGAATGGCCGCTTCTTTTGCACAGTAACAGTTTTGTGATTCTGTCATTAACGAGACAATTGGTGGGAGGTTTAACCACGTCTCAGATGAGAGGCAAGACTGAGGAGGTGGGTTCTTCATGGTGACTGTAGATGGTTTGGCAATTGAAGCCAAGCTATCTCGTCAACAGAGGCATCCAACCGCGCATCATTGGAGCAGAAGCCAGTATCTCCTCAGAAATCCTCACATTTGGTGACAATACCTCATCTAGACTACCCAGGCCTGATCCAGGGCTCCAAAGGCGGAGGCAATAGCCTAGTGATATTATAGCTAAACTATTAATCCAGAGACCCTGGTGATGTTTTGGGGACCTATATTTAAATCCTGCCGCAGCAGATGTTGAAATTTGAATTTGAAATAAAATTTGGAATTAGGAGTCTAATGATGATAATGAATCCATTGTTGATTGTTGGAAAAACCCACCTGGTTCACTAATATCCTTTCGGGAAAGAAATTGTCAATCTTACCTGGTCTGGCCTACATGTGACTCCAGACCCACAGCAATGTGGTTGACTCCTAACGGCTGGGGACAGGTAATAAAAATGCTGGCCCAGCTGGTGACAACCATATCCTGTAAATGAATAAATAAAAGGAAAAACTTTTTCCTCATCCATCCTGCGATAAATAGGCCAGGAAGGGTCCAATTTTCTCCTGTATCGGGGTTGAGTTAATTCATTGAGCTCGAAGGTGAGAGGTTTGAGGGCTATCAGGTTGCCTCCCTGCTCCTGGATTTGGGAATGATGCTCCCTCACTGTTATTTTCTCTGGGAAAAGATGGAAAGGTGCTATGTGTATGTGCCTGTGCATTGATGTGTGTACACTTCAGCATGTAGTCAGGACATTTATGGGGGGTATATGTGCAGGAAAGTGCAATGCATGCAGGTATATGGGCAGCCATTTCTTTTTTCTTTATTTTCCCATGAGACATGAGTTTCGCAGATAATGCCAGTATTTGTTGCCCATTCCCTACTGCCCTGAACTCAGTTGCAGAACCATTACCAGGTAATAATGAGATGAACCAATACAACACTTCAAAACAAATCAGATAATCTGTTGAAGTACCTCAATATTTATAGCTCCTTACCATTTGCAAGATGAACTGTCGAAATTCACCAAAGATCCTTACACAGCACCTTCCAAATCCACGATCACTTCCATCTAGAAGGACAAGGGCAGCAGATACTTGGGAACATCATCAACTTCAAGTTCTCCTCCAAGCTCCTTAGCATCCTGACTTGGAAATACATCACCATAGCTTCACATCAACTGGGTCGAAATCCTGGAATTCCTTCCCTCAGGATCTTGTGGGTCAACCTCAGCACTTGGACTATAGCGGTTCAAGAACAGTGGCCATCACCACCTTCTCAAAGACGACTAGAGATGGGAAATAAATGCTGGCCCAGTCAGCGAGACCCAGGTTCCATGAATGAATTTTAAAAAATACAAGGCTACAGGCCAAGTGCTGGAAAATCGGTCAAAAGAAGATAAATGCTTGATGACCAGTGCAGACATGATGTGCTGAAGAAAAACCAAAAGAATTGCGGATGCTGTAAGTCAGGAACAAAAACAAAGTTGCTGGAAAAGCTCAGCAGGTCTGGCAGCATCTGTGAAGGAGAAAACAGAGTTAATGTTTCGGGTCCGGTGACCCTCCCTCAGATGTGCTGAAGGTCCCCACTCTATGCTGTATGAATCAATGAGCAGTGAAGAGTCACCCCACATTGTTCTGTGTCTGAATTCACATGTAGGCCAGAGCAAGTTGAGGATGGCAGATTTCCTTCTCTATATGACATTAATGAACCAGATGGATTTTTACAGCAGTTGATGATAGATGCGATAGAGTCATAGATACATGCAACACAGAAACAGATCCTTCAGTGAAACTCGTCCATGTTGACCAAATTTCCCAAACTAAACTAATCACACCTGCTTGCTTTTGGCCCAAACCTCTCTAAATCTTTCTGATTTATGTACCTATCCAAACGTCTTTTAAGTGTAACTGTATCTGCATTGACCACTTCCTCTGGAAGTTCATTCCACATACAAACCACACTCTGAGTGAATAAGTTACCCCTCAGTTCCCGTCTAAATCTTTCTTTTCTCACTTTAAACCTCTGCCCTCTAAAGTGTTTGAGAAGATTTGTAGCTCGGGTTGTGGGTGAGTTTGTAGACTTGCTCGCCGAGCCAGTGCGTCCGTTCGCAGACGTTTCGTCGCCCTGCTAGGTAACATCGTCAGTGCGCCTCCGGTGAAGCGTCGGTGTTCTGTCCGGCTTGTTATTTATATGCCTCGGTTTGCTAGATGGTTGGTATCACTTCCTGTTCTGTTTTTCAGTGGTTTGTATATCGGGTCCAGCTCAATGTGTTTGTTGATGGAGTTCCAGTTGGAATGCCAGGCCTCCAGGAATTCCCTGGCAGGTCTCTGTTGGGCTCATGCTATTATGGATGTGTTGTCTCAGCCAAATTTGTGCCCTTCTTTGTCCGTGTATACTGAGACCAGTGAGAATTGGTCGTGTCTTTTGGTGCCTAGTCGGTGTTCATGTATCCTTATTGTCAGTTTTCTTCCAGTTTGGCCTATGTAATGTTTTTCACAGTCCTTGCATGGTATTTTGTTATTAGGTTGGTCTTATTGATTGTGGGTATAAGATCCTTCATGTTCGTCAGTAGATGTCGCAGGGTGGTTGTTGGTTTGTGGGCTACCCTGATACCCAGGGTCTGAGTAGTCTTGTGGTTATCTCTGATACGTCCCTGATGTACGGTAGGGAATGAGTGTGTCTGGCCGTGTTGTGCGGTCTGTTGCGGTCTGTCACAGTGGTAACAGCAGATTGTTCATTCCTTTTAAAAACTCCGCATCAGTGCTCCTGTTCTGCTTTGAGTGAAAGTAATACTTTCTTCGGAAACTTTGACTGCTTTTTTGAAAATCCTTTAGCCTTATCCGGGGATACACATTCTCACCACTCCTTGTGTAAAAAAAGAAAATTCTGCTGTACTTCCACTTTTGTTTAATATGTGACTTGTCTTATATTTATGACCACCAATTCTGGTCACCCGAACAGTTAGAAGTATCCTAGTAAAGCTTACCCTGTTAAAGTCATAGGGTCATAGAGCTGTACAGAGTGGAAACAGACCCTTCAGTCCAATTCATCCATGCTGACTAGATATCCAAAATTAATCTAGTCCTATTTGCCGTCATTTGGATCAAATCCCTCTAAACCCATCCAGAAGCCTTATTATGAAATTACAAACCACTATCAAATCTCCTTTACTTGGCATTTTTTTTCCAGAAAGACACCCAGCCTGGGGCCATATGTTCTGCATTGGCTAAAAATCCACCGCCAATCTGTTCATGGAGGGGAAGAGGGTTGGAGTTTGACGAGAGAAGAAAAATAAAACATGGCTGCGAATAAACCTATCCAGCCCTTGTCACTATCACTGCCGAGAGTCTCATCCTGTGGTTTAATCAGCAGGTACTTTGCAAATATGATGCTTTCTTGTGGCTGCCTCTATTCTGTAATTTCAGTCATTAGAGATTTTTATGTTGCTGTGAAGGTTTGAAGCCTGTGTGGTGTCAGTTTGTCACCTAAAGGCATCTCACAGACACAACACTGAGCTTGAGACCTCACGGATGATGACATAGCTTGAGCAGAGAGACCTCTAATGTTAACTGTGGAGGAGAAAACAG
>NW_025972576.1:0-5143 GCF_021869965.1 Rhincodon typus
AACTCTTCCCCAATGCGTCCCCAACTCTTCCCCATCTCTTCCTCAGCTCTTCCCCCAGCTTTTCCCCCAACTCTTCCCCCACCTCTTCCCCCAACGCTTCCCCAACTCTTCCTCAACTCTTCCCCCAGCTCTTCATTAGCTGTTCACTAGCTCTTCACTAACCTTCACCAAATCTTCAATCTCCCGGTCTTCCATTGAATACCAAAAGTAACTCCTTGTAAGTGCTTTCGCATTCTAACACTCTCTCCATAAACATTGGCAGAAAAATGACTCTTAAACCCCAGAGCAGTTTTGATTTACACCAGTCCATTTCTATGTGTGAAATGTGCCTCCAGTTCATCATCTTCACACTCTTTAGGTCAGTCACTCATGACCTAATTGAGCACCACATGTTTCTGCACTAATTTCTCTGCCGGACACTTGCATCTCTTCCAAAAAAAAAACTCACAGACAACACAATGGCTGGAAATAAATTAGTATTCATGGGAAATGTTGAAAAATTGCCCACATTTGTGTGACCTGCTGACTTACTGTGTGCAATAGGCACGTGGTTAAATGATCAGATTGGGCATGGTCGGTATGGATATGTGAATGAAATATTGCATTTGATGAACTTCTTGAAATTTTTGAAGATGTTACTAACAAAATTGATAAAAGAGAGCCAATGGATATAGTATACTTAGATAATCAGAAGGTTTTTGGTGACAGGTTAAAGACATAAAAGTACGAGAGAGGAGAAAATGTTTTGTCATGGATTAATCATTATAAATTGTGATTGTTTAGAATTTGGCATTCTTGCATTTGTCCTGATGAGTGCAAAACAGAAGGGCTCAGCAATTTGTCGCTTTGTTTCAGCAACAGTCAAGTTCATTAAAGAAATGCATTGAGCATGAAGCAGTTCTGGAAAATTCTGAGTTGGTGGAAGTATCTCTTCTGAAACTTGTTTCACTTAATATTTGGTTCGGCTGCTGGATAGATAGTCTTTCACCGCTCCTGTCAAACCCCTGATCAGAAATGAGAGTACACGAGTTGCTGGGGGGGGGATTCTCTGTGGGAATTGCAAAGCACGCTGCTGTTTTTGATGTTTCTCTGGGTCAATGACAGAATTTTAACGGAGATCAAGTGTAGAGATACACTCCAAAAGACAGCTGCCAACACAATATAATCTTCCTCACACTCACACATAGACACACACACACAGACACACAGACAGACACACACGCACACACACGCGCACGCACACGCACACACACACGCACACACACGCACACACAGAGTTGTGAGGAAGGGTCAGTGGACCCGAAACATTAGCTGTGTTTTTTTCTTCACAGATACTGCCAGACCTGCTGAGCTTTTCCAGCAGCTTCTGTTTTTGTTCCTGGTTTACAGCATCAGCAGTTCTTTCGGTTTTTATTTTTATAAGCTTCCTCTCGTTTGGTGGACTTAAAAAAAAGGTTGGGTAATCTTTGAACGTTGACTTAGAATTCTTCTGTCTGCTAAAACCTTGTCTCTTTACATTCAGAGATTCAGTCGAACCAAAGCGGAGGCCATAGTGGATATTCGCACTATATGGATGGCAGCAATGATGCCAATTTGCTGGTGTCACCGCTGGTAGTGGCAGGTATTGTGATTGGACTAGTGCTCTTCCTGTCCTGCATGACCATCATTGTCGGCAGCTTCAGAAAGGACAGTCGCTTAAGAAACTCCAATCTCAGGACCGAGGCAAGTTATGGTGAGTCCCTTGTACATTACAACCTCGAAGAACAAAGAACAGTACGTGATGTAGAGGTGCCGATGTTGGACTGGGGCGGACAAAGTCGGAAGTCAGACAACACCAGATGATGGTCCAGCAGGTTTATCTGAAATCACAAGCGCTTTGGAGCGCTTCTTTGTGATTTCAAATGAACAGTACAGTGCAGGAACAGGCCCTTTGGCCCACCAAGTCTGTGCCAACACATGATGCCTTTCTAAACTAAAAACCTTTTACCTCTACCCAATCTGTTTCCCTTTATTCCCTGCCTATTAATGTATCCATCAGGATGCCTCATAAATGTTGCCATTGTATCCGCCTCCACCACCTCCTTTGGCAGCACATTCCAGGCACTTCCCACCTTCTGTGTTAAAAAACCTGCCTCTCACATCTCCTTTAAGCTTACCCCCTTTTACTTCCAACCTGTGTCCCTTAGTTTTCTACCCTGGGAAAAAGACTCTGACAATCCAAGCTATCCATGCCTCTCATAATTTTGGAAACCTCTATCAGGTGACCCCCTCATGCTCCGACATTCAAGTGAAAATAAATCAAGTTTGTTCCCTTGTTGCTGATGGCACTCCAAGTACAAACCACATCTTTACCCTTTCCCATTAGACAGAGAGAGAGACACATCGCTGTGGTACACACACACACACACACAAACACACACACACAGACACACACACACAGACACAGACACAGACACACACAGAGACACACACACACAGACACACACACACACACACACAGACACACACACGCATACAGAGACATACACACACACAGACACACGCACACACACACAGAGACACACACACATGCACACACACACACACAGAGACACACACACGCACACAGACACACACACACACGCACACAGAGACACACACACACACACGCACACAGAGACATACACACACGCACACACACAGAGACACACACGCACACTCACACACACACAGACACACACGCACACACAGACACACACAGAGACACACACGCACACTCACACACACACAGACACACACGCACACAGAGACACACACACGCACGTGCGCATACACACACATACACACACGCACATACAGACACACACACACACAGAAACACACACATATGTTACCAAATGTGGATGTTGCTGGCTGGGCCAGCATTTATTGCTCATCCCTTGTTGTCCCTGAGAAGGTCGTGGTGAGCTTCCTTCTTGAACCACTGCAGTCCATGTGTTGTCAGTTGACCCCAATGCGGTTAGGGAGGGAATTCCAGGATTTTGAGCCAGCAGTCATGAAAGAACGGCGATATATTTCCAAGTCAGGATGGTGAGTGGCTTGGAGGGGAACTTGCAGGGGGTGGTGTTCCCTGTATCTGCTGGCCTTGCCCTTTGAAGTGGAAGTGGTCATGGGTTTGGAAAGGTGCTGTCTGAGGATCTTTGATAAATTTCTGCAGTGTAAGGTTCTTGCGAAGATTTGTAGCTCAGGTTGTGGGTGAGGTTGTTGGCTTGCTCGCTGAGCTGGTTTGTTCTCATTCAGACGTTTCTTCACCATGCTCAGTGACATCATCAGTGAGGCCTCCGACGAAGCGATGTTGTTCTACTCTGCTTGGAATTTATATGATCCATGAGTGCACTCAGACAATGAAGGCCATCAATTTAACTGGGACAATATCACTATCCAAGCTCAAGCCAACCACAGGCACACACGGGAATTCCTAGAGGCCTGATTTTTCAACCCCATATGCAAACCCATACAAAAAAGAACCAGAAATGACACAATCCAACTTAACAGACAGGATCATATAAATACTAAACAAAGTAGAATAACATCGCTTCATCAGAGGCCGCACTGATGATGTTACCAGCACAGTGACGAAATGTCTGTACTATAGCCAGCCAGCTGAGCGAGAAAGCCAACAACCTCAAACTTCTTCAGTCCATCTTGTAGATAGTACACACTGCTGTTACTGAGGGTCGGTGGTGGAGGGAGTGGATGCTTGTGGATGTGGTGCCAATCAAGCGGCTGCTTTGTCCTGGATGGTGTCGAGCTTCTTGAGTGTTGTTGGGGCTGCCCCCATCCAGGCAAGTGGGGAGTATTCCATCACACTCCTGGCTTGTGCCTTGTAGATGGTGGGACAGGCTTTGGGGAGACAGGAGGTGAGTTACTCGCAACAGTATTCCTAGCCACTGACCTGCTCTTGTAGCCACTGTGTTTATGTGGCAAATTCAGTTCAGTTTCTGGTCAATGGAAACTCCTAGGATGTTGATAATATCGGGGTTGGGGGGGAGTGCGAAGGTTGGTGTTGGTAGAGAGGCAGAGGTCCTTTGGGAGGGAGTTTAGGAGTGAGAGACAGGTCTCAACACTCAACAGAGCAACTTTTCAAATTGACAATTCACAACAGATAGAAGTCGATGAGTGCAAAGATCTGAGAGGATTGTGGGGCTGAAGGAGGTTACAGGGATAGGGAGGGGAAAAGACCATGGAGGGATTTGCAAACAAGGATTAGAAAATTAAAATCAAGACATTTCTGGAAGAGGAGCCACTAAAGTGGTCGATGGGAGAACAGGATTCAGTGTGAACTGGAACATGGCAACAACAGAGTTTCCAAAGTGGCCAAGTTTATTAAAGCTGGGAGGTCAGAGAGCAGAGCATTTGGAATTACAACAGAAGCAGTCAAGTCACTGAGCATGTTTATAGGCAGGAACCTGTCACAGTCTCATAAATATGGTAAACAATTATCCATGGCACAAGATTCTACACAAACCATGTATAATGCAATGATCGACACAACACCTTCAGCATATTGCAGGACAGTCAAAGACCAACAATAAATCACTCATCCTCGCCAAAACGCACATGCATTGAATACAATTGTGAACCTGGTTGAGCCAGGAGTCTGTGAACAACACTGTCAGGGGACTGTCAAGCTCTGTAATGTACGCAGTGATGACCCTGAGATAAATTTGCAGAGGTCACCACCAATCGAGCTGAATTGGTCACACATGTCACTTCAGAAGTCCCATGCTGCTGCTTCACAAACCATTTCTGCAGCTTATCACCTCGAGTATTCAAGGACACCGACAGAAGCTGCTCTGAATTTGGAAGGTTCGATAGACTCTAGTTCCATTTGCCCAGTTGTTTTTTGTCCACAGTCTACATTGCCTGCGCAACATTGTTGAGAAAAATCACACTCTTTATTTATTTCTCTGACAGTACATTAAATCATCTGGCTTCTTAACTAATATCGCAAAGGAATAATATTTAGCCTCGAGACCAATTTACTGGGCCCAAAGAAACCTGCCACTCATTCACCAGCCCATTGCAACTTGCCATCGACATTCCATCTAAACCCATGCTGTCCCTGTCCTGGGAGTGTTTGATGGGGACAGGGTAGAAGGAG
>NW_025972576.1:5153-9622 GCF_021869965.1 Rhincodon typus
TGCTGTCCCTGTCCTGGGAGTGTTTGATGGGGACAGGGTAGAAGGAGCTTTACTCTGTATCTAAACCCGTGCTGTCCCTGTCCTGGGAGTGTTTGATGGGGACAGTGCAGAAGGAGCTTTACTCTGTATCTAAACCCGTGCTGTCCCTGTCCTGGGAGTGTTTGACGGGGACAGTGTAGAGGTAGCTTTACTCTGTCTCTAACCCTGTGCTGACCCTGCCCTGAGAGTGTTTGGTAGTGACAGAGCGGAGTTTATAAGAAAAGAAGTAAAGCTTTCTGTTTATTCTTTTTCTAACCCTATGTTGTACCTGCCCCTCAGTGTTTGATGGGGACAGAGCAGAGTGAGCTTTGTCCTGTCTCTAATGCCATGCTGTTTACTGACCAGAGAGTGTTTTGACAGGGACAGTGAAGAGGGAGCATTAGTCTGGTACCTAACCCCAAGCTGTCCCTGTCCTGGGGAGTGTTTGATGGAGACAACATAGAGAGAACTTCAATATTGCGAAACTTCATCAAAATTGACCTTACCCCAAAGGCCTATAATTTAAATCATTTCACCTCCGATGTCCTTTGTTGGAGGTAGGAGTGAGGTGTGCTGAGGAATTCTGTTCTCACTAGAGCACAGTACGCTAGAAGACAATTTGAGGTTTGTAATCACGGAACATTTAGAATGAAGGAAGAACTGTTTTGGTTGAACAATCAATAAGACAAGTGTTCACTTTCCAGTGGATTGGGAAAAAGAAAGGAAATTGAGGAAACCATTCTTATCCATTGAGTGGTTACAATTTGGGGCTGCCTGATAGGGTGGTAAGATAGATTCTACAGTAACCTTTCATAGGAAACTTTATAAACATTTGAAGGAATATAACTTGCTGCGATATTGGTAAGGAGTGAGCTGGTCTTTGTCAGAGCCAGCATAGCTTCAATGGCTAAACAGCCTCTTGGCTGTATTTTCTGATGATGTGTATGTGTATTAAGCGAGGTTTACTCTGTCCTAAGGAAATTGGACATGATTGAAGAGTCTTGCTGACCGTGATATTCAATATGATTTGTAATGTCATTGAGGTCTTTTGCTGGTAGTTTCGGGTGTGATATATCCAAGTCACTGTCGGCTTAGAGCAAACCTTCCTGGTGGTGCTGTGTAGATGTAGGAGCCATTCATGACTCAATTATACAAGAGCCAGCATGCTCACTGCTCCCTGTGGGAAAACCAAGCTGTCCATTCCTAAAAGTTGCCAATTCCTCTGTTAAACTTCATCCAATACTGACTGAGGAACAACTGACAGGAATATGGGTTGTGTCCAACAGGGACTCACTCATGTGCTTCTTGATTGCATTGACTTTTCATGCCACCGGAATCCAGTGGTTGCCATGGAGATTCTGAATGAAGCCCCATGATCCTGATTAAAAATACCAGTCAATCCTTGGGATTTACAAAGGTTTCTCATCCCATTTGACAGTTTCTTCTACTTCAGGCAATCTCTTATTTTCTTTCTCTTACTAATTGCACTATTCACAGTGTTTCATTTGTGATGTTTCATTTCATCCAAAACATTGCTGCCCATATCCTAACTCAATGAAATGTAGAAACATAGTAACTAGGAGCAGGAGAGGCCATTCAGCCCTTTGAACCTGCTCTGTCATTCAACATGATCATGACTGATCATTCAACCCCTGTTTCTGCTTTCCCCCATATCCTTTGATCCCTTTAGCTCTAAGAACTATTTCCAACTGCTTCTTGAAAACATTCAATGTTCAACTGAACCACTTTATGTGGCAAAGAATTCCACAGATCTCCGTTCTCAGGGTTCTCCTTATCCCAGTCCTCAAGGGCCTACCCTGTATTTTTAGACTGTGACTCACACCAAGCCCCATTCATCCATCAACACCATGCCCTCCCTTCACCCTCCACCCTCACCTTAATTTTAAAAATTTCTTCCTTTTTATAACATTTTCCATTACCTCATCCTTCTCTTTCTCTGTAACCTATAGCCCTCTGAGGCCTCTAGATGCTGTCAGTTCTGGCATCCTGCCCATTCCCAACTTGAATCACTCTCTCTTTGGTGGCCATGCCTTCAGCTGCCTGGGTTCACACACTCTGGGATTTCCTCCCTGTACCTCTTTACCTCCATCTTCTCCTTAAATACTCGCCATCCCCCAGCTCTCTGGCCAAGCAATTGGTGAGCTACAATCGTAGCTCCTTGTATGCCTTGTCGAAACATTTTGTTTGATAATTGCTCTTGGGATATTCTGTCGGGTGCAAACATAAGCAGGTAAAACTGGAATCCGTCAACCATGGAGACGGAAACAGAGATAACATTTCATTTTGATGATCTTTTGTCATTGCACATGCCAAATGTTGTTGTTCATGGAAATAGATCATAGAATCCCTACAGTGTGGAAACAGGCCCTTCGGCCCTACAAGTCCACACTGACCCTCAAAGCATCCCACCCAGATCCATCCCCCTATAACCCACCTAATCTACACATCCCTGAACACTATGGGTAATTTAGCATGGCTAATCCACCTAGCCTGCACATCTTTGGACAGTGGGAGGAAACCGGAGCACCTGGAGGAAACCCACGCAGACACGGGGAGAATGTGCAAACTCCATACAGACAGTCGCCCGAGGGTGGAATCGAACCCAGGCTCCAGGAACCCAGGAAATAGATAAAGATAGAGCCAATAGGCCAGTGGTAAAGGTTGAGACAGGGTTAGAGTGCAAGCAAGTCTGGAAACAGGGGCTACTGTAGGGATTCAAAGTGAACAGACCCATCACCACCATTACTGAGGATCCTGCCTGAGCTCAGTATCTGCTCAGAATGAAAGTGTATTGGGAAAATGGGGCATCACAGCCTAAGTGCACAGAATGGTATCTGCCAGCCAGTTATCATAGAATCCCTACAGTGTGGAAATAGGCCCTTTGGCCCAACAAGTCCACACTGACCCTTGGAGCATCCCACCCAGACCCATCCCCTGATAACCCACCTAATCTACAGACCCCTGAACACTATGGGCAATTTGGCTTAGCTGATCCACCTAACCTGTACATCTTTGGACTGTGGGAGGAAACTGGAGCACCTGGAGGAAACCCGTGCAGACACAGGGAGAATGTGCAAACTCCACATAGACAGTTGCCCAAGGGTGGAATTGATCCCTGGTGCTGTGAGGCAGCAGTGCTAACCACTGAGCCACCATGCCACCCCTCTGCCCTGGTTGGGGTGGAGGTGGGAACGTTGGGTGGCATGGAGCGCAATCTCTACTGGGAGGCAATGGCTTAGTGGTATTATCGCTGAATTGTTAATCCAGAGACGCGGATAATGTTTGGAGGACCTGGGTTCAAATCCCACCATAGCATATGGTGGAATTTGAATTTAATAAATATCTGAAATTAAGAATCTAATGGTGACTGTGAATCCATTGTCAGTTGTCGGAAAATCCCATCTGGTTCACTAATGTCCTTTAGGGAAGGAAACTACCATCCTTGACAACAAGGTGCAGAGCTGGATGAACACAGCAGGCCAAGCAGCATCATAGGAGCAGAAAGGCTGACGTTTCGGGCCTGGACCCTTCATCAGAAATGGGGGAGGGGAAGGGGATTCTGAAATAAATAGGGAAAGAGGGGGAGGCGGATAGAAGATGGATAGAGGAGAAGATAGGTGGAGAGGAAACAGACAGGTCGAAGAAACTGCCATCCTTACCTGGTCTTGCCTCCATGTGACTCCAGACCCACAGCAATGTGGTTTACTCATAACTGCCCTCTGGGTAATTAGGGATGGGCAATAAATGCTGCCTAGTCAGCGACACCCTTATCCCATGAATGAATAAAGAAAACAAAATGGGGGAGACCCTGAGCTTCCTTGTGGGATCCCTGTGAAGAGCTCCAGTCTCTCCTGACCCCTCAAGTAAACCTAAAAAAGCATAGGGATATACGAGATAGGAGCTAAGATGGGCCATTGAATCCTTTGAGCCCATTCTGCCATTCAGTACCTCATTTGCACTGTGCGACACTATGACAATATCATTTATTCCTCCTGATGTGGCTTGATTGGTAGTCCACTACCTCTGAATCATAAGGTTCAATTCCCCCTGGGGCTTGGACAGAAATTCCAAGGATGACTCTCCAGTGCAGTACAGAGGGAGCAATGCAGTGTCAGAGGTACCATCTCTTCAGATGAGACATTAAGCCCCATCTGCCTACTTGGGTGGGAGAATATAAAAGATTCCCAATCACTAACTCAAAGAGGAGCATGGGAGTTGTGGTCAGTATCCTGGCCAATACTGATCTCTCAATCAGCATTACAAAGAAGACATGAAGAACATTGTGGAGCTGGAGGAACACAGCAGGCCAGGCAGCATCAGAGGAGCAGGAAAGCTGACGTTTCGGGTCGGGACCCTTCTTCAGAAATGGGGAGGGGGAAGGGAGATGTGATGGCTATAAGTGGGTGTGTTGGCCCAGGAAAGAGCAGTTC
>NW_025972577.1:0-9621 GCF_021869965.1 Rhincodon typus
TCCCGCCCCCTTGACCTGTCCGTCCTCCCTGGACTGACCTATCCCCTTCCTAACTCCCTACCTACACTCACCTTTACTGGCTCCATCCCCGCCTCTTCGACCTGTTTGTTTCCACTCCACCTATCCTCTCCTCTTTCCCTCTTCTATCCGCCTCCCACTCTCTCCCTATTTATTTCAAAACCCCCTTCCCCTCCCCCTTTTCTGATGAAGGGTCTAGGCCTGAAACGTCAGCCTCTCTGCTCCTATGATGCTGCTTGGCCTGCTGTGTTCATCCAGCCCTGCTTCTTGTTGTCTCGGATTCTCCAGCATCTGCAGTTCCTACTATCTCTGATTCAAAAATGTATATCCAGCTCTGTTTTGAAACCTCTTGTGGAATTTCCCTGTATCACTCTCCTGTCAGCGTATTCCAAATTCTAACAACTCCCTGAGCAAAGAAATTTCTCATCTCAGTCCTCGATCTCTTGCTGACAATCCTGAAATTGTAATAATCTAGTTACCTGAGGAACCACCAGCTTCATCAGTTTTCAAAATGGAATACTAATAATGGCAAGCACAATAGACTCTGGGGACTTCTGAATTTCCTGCTCAGTTTTCTTGGACTAACTGGTAGTTACCCATTCCCTCTCTGGCTGTTTGTTTCAAATCTGTGGTGTGACCTCTCTATACGCACTACGCATGTAGTCCTCTGCCTCGTGGATGCATAAGACAGACTTCTTCTGCTCTCAAGTTCTGAAAACGAGAGCTAATACACGGTATGTTCATGACTTCAAATATACCACAAGATGTACACTCCAATTGGCCCGGATGACTTGCCATACTTTTATTCTGAAAGCTGTTGTCTTTAAAATCAATATAAACTTACTGTAAAACCTTACCAGTAAACTATTTTACTAACTTACTCACTTATTCACTCATATTAAGTTTATTTTCTTTCACTTTATAATTTTATTTTACTTTGTCTTGATTTAATTTTGCTTCCATTTTGTTTGTATTCAAAGCAGCTATATCTTCCTTATAGACGATATGGTTTTCTAGTTTTAAGCTTAGTCTCACTCCCAAACAGCAATGTCTGATCAGACAAATAAATTAAAATTTCCTTGATATCACTTTCTTATCAGTTCTTCAATATACAGGCTTAGCAGGATTTGTGCACTTTAGCCATCCTGAAGTCATTATGAGTACTGTCTTACCCAAGCTACGTGCTTCCATAATCTGCTGATTCATATCATGGATGCACACCACAACTACTGTGGAATCAAAAACAAAACCAGAGCTTGGAAAACACCAATCAGGTCAGTCAATATTTGCAGACAGAACCCACAAGAATTTGCATTCATAAAGTTTCTTTCATGAATTGTTCCTGGGTATTTCACAGAAATTTGTAATCAAAATATACAGAAATAGTGGGGACTGCCGATGCTGGAGAATGTGAGATTACAAGGTGTAGAGCTGGATGAACACAGCAGGCCCAGCAGCATCAGAGGAGCAGGAAAGCTGACGTTTTGGGTCTAGACCCTTCTTCAGAAAATACACAATTGGGATTGGTTTGGTCAAAGGAGTGGACTTTAGAGAGTGTTTTAGAAATGGAAAGAAATAAAGAGGCAGAGAGGTATATGGGAGGCAAATTTCAGAGTTTTGATTCTTGGCTGTTGTTAGAATGGCTGCCAATGGTGGAGTAATTAAAATTGGAATTGCTGAAGAGACCAGAATTAAAAGTACAAATATCTTGAATAATCAACAGAGCCAGAGGTAGCAAGACTATGGGGCAGGGCTTTGCAAAGAAAATCTTTTTTAAAAGGGCGTAAAATAAGTCAGTGTTCAAAAGGGTGATGGTTAAATACAATAGTGTGAGTAAGGATACCGGCAACAAAATTTTAGATAAGTATAGGTTTACTTAAAGTGAAGATAGCAGGCGGGCTGGATAGGACCCGTTAACAATATCAAAATTGTTGAGGGACCTGAGACATTAAACTCCGTTTCCTGCATAAATTACGAGGAACGTGTAAGAGGTTGTATCGTTTTCCAGTTTATTTTCCATATTTTTGTTAAGGTTTCCTTAGTAGGCACCACTCCACCCCCTCCCCCGAGCTCTATTACCTTTACTGCATGGCGAGATTGCTGTAAAGCAAGCTTTGTCATCTGGAGGAGAAATATCCCTCTCTCGCAGGTAAATTGTGAAGTCATCAAAAGGCATGACAGAATAACAATTGGAATACGCAGCGTGCGATAGGAGGGTTCTGTACCTGTGCCTTCACCTGGATCCAGGCATCAGGCTTCAGGCTTCAGGCTTCACGTCACTTCAGTGGAAAGTGAGAATTCTGATGAACAAATGCCTATCATTACTCTTGCCAGTACTGTCCATAAATTACTATGGCAACTTTATCGAACACGTTTGACCCTCTAAGCTCCATTTCTAGGGAAACCAAAGAAACTTCAATCAGCACTTCAATTAATATATATTTATATATAAAACAAATGGTTGATATTGAGTGCAAATTACAAATTTTGTATTGAAATACGAACTGCGTTTACTTTATAATATATTTTAATTGTAGATGATAGATAATATTGTGTGCAGCTTTGGGCCCCATATCTCAGGAAGGATGTACTGGCCCTGGAGCGGGTTCAGAGGAGGCTCACGAGAATGGTCCCAGGAATGAGAAGCTTAACATATGAGGAACATTTAAGGACTCTGGGACTATACTCATTGGAGTTTAGAAGGATGAGGGGGGATCTAATTGAAACTTACAGAATACTGAATGGCCTGGACAAAGTGGATGTTGGGAAGATGCTTCCATTTGTAGTAGAGACTAGGACCTGAGGGCACAGCCTTAGAGTAAAGGGAAGACCTTTTAGAACGGAGATAAGGAGAAACTTCTTCAGCCAGCAAGTGGTGAATCTATGGAATTCACTGCCACAGAAGGCTGTGGAGGCCAGGTCATTGAGTACATTTAAGACTGAGATAGATAAGTTATTGATTATCAAGGGGATCAAGGGTTACAGGGAAAAAGCAGGAGAATGGGATTGAGGAACTTATCAACCATGATTGAATGGCAGGGCAGACTCGATGGGCTGAATGGCCTAATTTCTGCTCCTATGTCTTATGGTCTTATGGTCTTAATTCACGTTTCAACATAAAAAAAACCTAATCTATTTGTAAATGCAAATTGTATGCGTATTAAAAAAGCTTATTACGTAAAATGTAGATATATTATTTGAGTTATGAGATTAACCTAATGAAAATACATCTTTTCTGGTTCTTCACTTTCCAAACAAAAAGTAGTTAAAGCATCTTATTTTGAATAGAATCACCATAAATAATTTCTTATACATATACTGCAATGCATTCATTTGTACATAAGTGAGCTACATACTATACACCATATACACATCTGCAAATCTGCAATAATCTAAATCAAGACAGGCTGAAAAATATGACTAATTTAAAATCCAGTTGACATTTTGTAACAAAGTCAGAAAGACAATTGTTGAACAATGTCTTCTTCTGAAGAGTGTTCTACAATAATACCCCTTAATCCCGATTAGTAAAAAAAATGCACGAAAGCAGATTAGTTTTAAGACAAATTCCCATCTGTTGCTCTAACTCAATATGGTTCTCACTTTTTAAAAACTATAATAGATTTTAAAATGAATGAGCACCTATCCTATTAAATATTACATCTAATAGTGAATGGTGTCTAAGATTATATTTCCGGCAGTTAATGATACAGTTAAGGGTTTTGTCTATATTTACAAATGGTGAGCTATTTGTTTGATGGTTTGGAAACTGCCCAAACCTAATATCAATAATGTGAAAATGTTAGCACTCTGAAAAAGAGCTTTATTGTTCACCATTTTGAATTTATTTCAGATTAGATGTCAGTGTCCATATCTTTCACTACTTACCTATGGTTGTATAAAGTGTCATGTGATTATAATAAATGCAATTATAATGCAATTATTATCATGCAATTATTTAGTTAACCAACCAGTTTAAAATATTAATATCTATATTAAAATAGAAAAATGAATTTGATAAATGTACAAAGTCTTTGCACCATTTCTGTTTGCAGAATTTAGAACCATGTGTGTGTGAGCTTTAGTGATTAAGATTAGTTTGAGATTAGATTAAGCAAATTGATTCTGTTGTTTCTTGGATTGTAAGGCTCAAAATAAATCTTGCAAACAATTATTCAAGATAGCAGCAGGCAATTGACTGAAGTTAACCATATACAGTATAAAACTGGAAAGCATATTGTTCAATGTATTGGACTCCTATAGTGTCAGCTAATTGCAGTGTTGTATTTGGTAAGTGCTTGCATTTTCTTAAAAATCTGGCATCTAAATTGCTGGCACTATAAATGAAAAATATGTACTTATGGGGAATGTCATTGGCAGCATTTCTGTTGATTTTTATACTTTGTGAATTTAGTGAACAAAGTCTATACTGAAGGATCTGTCAAAATACCTATTTAGAATGACATGTTTCTGAGGCATCAAACAGTCTGTAAAATGATATATGTTGAATTATAATTCACACAAAAATCCTTTGCTATTATCAACTCTAAAGCTGCAGCTATTGAATTGATTTGATTTATTATTGTCACACGTACTGGGATACAGTAAAAAGTATTGTTTTGCATGCTATCCAGGCAAATCATACCTTTTATAAGTATGTCAGAGTAATAGAACAGAATGCAGAACGTAGTGTTATAGCTACAGAGAAGGTGCAGAGAAAGATCAACTTTAATGTATGAGAGGCCCATTCAAAAGTCTAATAAAGCAGGGAAGAAGCTATTCTTGAATCTGTTGGGATGTGTTTTCAAACTTTTCTATCCTCTGCCTGACAGAAGAGGGTAGAATAGAGTATAACCGCGGTAGGAGGGGTTTTTGATTATGTTGGCTGCTTTCCCGAGCAGAGTCAGTGGAAGGAAAGTTAGTTTGTGTGATGGACTCTCTGTAATGTGATTATTTAACTCAGTGTTCAGAGTTAGAATTCTTGAAAAACATACCACTCGTTATTTAATTGTGGCTAATACTTTATGATATGTGATTGCAAAAACTTGAGCATTTTCACCTTCTATAATTTGCTCATCCAAAAAAAGGTAGTTCCCTCCCTTGAGTGATGTAAGTGCTAGAAACAAATGATTAACTGTACATGTTCTTAGTAACTTGGCTGTCAAATTTGGTTATTCTTATTGTAAGTAGTAAAATTGCAATAATTAAATGTTGATGTGACCATCTAAGTGAAGCATAAAATGCTCAAATTTCTATTTGTTTATTGTAAAGCTAGGCTATAAAATTACAGCTTTTAAAAAGATTAATTCTTGAATGTCACTGGCTGGGTCAACATTTATTATTCATTCTTTGTTGTCCTTGAGAAAGTGATAGTGAGCTGCCTTCTTGTACTGTAGTCCATTTACTGTATGTGGATCCACAATGCAGTTAGGGAGGGAGTTCCAGGATTTTAACCCAGTGATACTGAAGGAGCAGTGATATATTTCCAAATCTAAACTGTGAGTGACTTGGAGGGAAACTTTACACGTGGTGGTTTTCCAATTTATCTGCTGTCTTTATCCTTCTAAGTGGTAGAGGCAGTGGGTTTGAATCACGTTGCCTAAGGAGCCTTGGTGAATTCCTGGAATGCATCTTGTAGACAGCAGCAACAGTGTGTGCTTAGTGTTGATGGTGCAGGGACTGAATGTGAATGTGATGCTAATTAAACAAGATGCTTTGACATAGATGGTGTCAATTATCCAGGCAGGTAGGAAGTATATCATCACATTCCTGACATGTTTCGTAGATGGTGGACAGGCTTTGGAAGTCAGGAAATGAATTGTTTGCTTCAGGATTCCTAACATCTGACCTGGTCTTCCAGTTGTTATGTATTATAGTTGGTGTGTTTGAACAATGTGTTTCTTTTTCTAAGAAGTGAGTCATGTGACACTGCTGAGTATCATGAGCTTGTTCAGACTTGTTTTAAGCTTTTACAGAAAGTACAGCTTCAGGATAAAAACCTAAAACAAAAAACAAAGAAATGCAGTTGCTGGAAATCAAACAAAAAACCACTCAGTAGCATCTACATCCAAGAGAATAAAAGCCACCATTTCTGCCACCCCTGTGGGATACCACCACTAAACAGACATTCCCCTCCCCTCCCTTGTCAGCTTTCCGCAGGGACCGTTCCATCCAGGGCACCTTAATCCACTCTTACACCTCCCCACACTCTCATTGCACCTACTCATGTAATCAGTTGCAGATATCATAGAATCATATATGGACGGACAAATGGCAGGTGGAGCTTAATCCGGGTAAATGTGAGGTGCTGCACTTCGGGAGATCAAATGTTAAGAAAAACTATACAGTTAATGGTAGCACCCTGAACAGCGAACAGAAGAATCTTGGAGTTTAAGTGCATAACTCCCTGCAAGTGGCCCCGCAAGTACATAGAGTGGTGAAGAAGGAGTATGACATGCTTGCCTTTATTGGTTGGGGAATTGCATACAAGAGGCAAGATGTCATGTTGCAGCTTTATAAGATTTTGGTCAGGTCACACTTAGAGTACTGCATTCAATTCTGGTCGCCATATTACGAGAAGGATTTTCAGGCTTTGGAAAGGGTGCAGAAGAGGTTTACCAGGATGCTGCCTGGATTAGAGGATATGATTAGTGGAGAAGCTTGAAAAAGTTGGTTTGTTATCTCTGGAGCAGTGGAGGCTGAGAGGAGACTTGGTAGAAGTCTATAAAATTATGTGATGCATCGTTAGGGTTGACGGTCAGAATCTTTTTCCCAGAGTTGAAATGTTGAAAACTAGGGGGCATGCATTTAAGGTGAGAGGGGAGAACTTTTTTTACCCAGAGTAGTAGGAGTGTGGGTCATGCTGCCAGGGGTACTGGTGGAGGTATATACGATCGGGGCATTTAAGAGACTTTTAGACAAACACATGAAAATATGCAGAAAATGGAGGGATATAGACCAAGGACAGGCAGAAAGGGATTAGTTTAATTTGGCATCATGTTCAGCATAACATCGTGGGCCAAACGGCCCATTCCTGCACTGTACAGTTCTTTGTCCTATCGCAGAAGGTGTAATACCTGCCCTCACTACCCAAGGCCAAAGGCACACCTTGCAGGTGAACCAGCAATTTACCTGCACTTTACTCAATCAAGTCAACTGTATTTGCTGCCCACAACCTGGTTTCCTGTACGCTGGGGAGACACAATGCAGACTGATTGATTGTTTTACAGAGAATCATCCATCTGGAGGCTTGTTTATCTTGATGAAATTGACGAAGCAGCCTCAAGATACGTCATGTACAGAATGAGCAAGACTGTCAAGAACTTCAATGAGATGGAATTCCTGCCATAACCCCCTCCCCAATGATGCTTGCTTTGAGAGGGATGGATGGACATTTTGTTATTCATAAATACATTAGAAAGTCCCAGAGGCATGCCTTTTGAAGAAACCCCAGCAGGCAATTGTGCAAATACATGTAAATTATTATTTAAAATATAATGTTGGCATCATTTCCACTTTAGTCCATGGGTGATAATATAGAGTCATAGTGTCCCAAGGCTGGATTTATTAATCAACGCCCTCGATGCACGCTGGAGATGTCGTACGCCATCATAAAGTAGGACAGATAGTTGTGGGGTAGAGAGATCATCAACTTCCCAATTTCCTCATTTCAGTCTGGAGTATGAATTATTGATCACAAGGGCCTCCATCTGACCAGCTCTTGGAATACTAGTGGTGGGGTGTAGAGCCCTCTTGGCAAGCCACCAGGCCACCAGGAAACAAATTATGCGAAGGACAATTCTCTATTCACCCCTTGTCAAGACCTCCACACTATCTGAATTCCATGGCTTCATGGCTGTTCCCCTTACAGCACCTCCTGCAGTGGCCACTGCTGCTTGTGTTGTTTCCGGTTGTGGACAACTGCTAGCTCCTGACTACCAGAAGCTCTTGCAGGCTTGATGTGCATTATATATGCCCTGAGAACCTCACACGAGGCAATCACTTTCTGATTAGCTTTAAATCAGTTTGAGCTTCTAGGATGGCTGAGGTAGAGCTGTCACCAGCTTGTGGACTGGCCCATTGCCTCAGTCACTAATTCCAGTCCTAGACGGTGACAGTTAGGAACTGGTTGGAGTGTGCTCTGTCATGTCCCAGTACTATAACAATATGTAGTATGAAATAAGAATTATTAGAGCAGGGTTTTGTTTTTAGTGGGGTGTTATTGATTTTTGAATACTTTTCCTCTTGAAAAGGAACAGTTGCTATACATATAAATATCTGATAGGCATGTTGCTTTCAAAATGAATTGAATATTGTTATAATGTTACACTTTTTTCTTCTGCTGTAGATATTTGAAGACACTTGAGTAGTTTGGTCTTATAGCAGGTATGTAATTTCAAAAAGATGTTTCTTTATTAGCAAAATCTTTTAAAAACAACTTAGAAATATAAATTAGAAATAACTTAGAAATATAACAACTTAGAAATGATTTCTGAAGAAGCGTCCAGACCCGAAACCTTAGCTTTCCTGCTCCTTTGATGCTGCTTGGCCTGCTGTGTTCATCCAACCTATACCTTCTTATCTTAAAAATACATCATTCCCTTACAAAGGTAAAAAGATAGCAATACAGCAGGATTAGACTACTTGGCCTCTCAAATGTGCTCCGTCATTCAATAAGATCATGGCTGTTCTGATTATTTCACATTCTTATCTACCCTGATAACCTTACACCCCCTCGCTTATCATAACGCTATCTCCCTCTGCCTTAAAAATATTCAAAAACTCTTCTTCCATTTTTTTTTGAGGAAAAAATTTCCAAAGTCTCATGTCCCTCTAGGAGAAAAATTCTTCTTAATTTCTATTTTTAAATGAGTGACTTCTTTAAGCAGTAGGGTTTGAAACTCTTCTCTGCAACAATGAGTATGTGTCCACACAGCTGTGATGTCTGCCCATTGTTGGAGTTCAAGATTCTGCAGTAGAAAGGGATTGTTTCAGTTGTTGTGAGGCATGTTGGTACCAATGATACAGGTAGAGCGAGGAAAGAGCTTTGGCTAAGGAAGTATGAAAAGCTGGGCATTAACTTACACATGCCGTCAAAGATAGTAATCTCTGAAATGTTACCTCTCACAAATTGACATTGGGTGAATAAGATTAAAGAAATAAATGTGTGATTGAAAGACTGATGTGAGAGAAACTGGTTCTAGGGATTTAAACCTTTGGGGCTGGCTACATCTGAAACATAGTGGAACTGGTGTTCTAGTGAGCCACATAACTGGGGAAGTAGAGGGGCTTTAAACTAAACTAGCTTTTCTGATGAAGGGTCTAGGCCCGAAACGTCAGCCTTTCTGCTCCTGTGATGCTACTTGGCCTGCTGTGTTCATCCAGCTCTGCACCTTGTTGTCTTAGCTACTGAAAGCTAGTAGCTTGGGTCAATGTAACAAATTGAGGGGTAGAGTCAAGGCAGGGTATTTGGGAAACACCACTCAGAGGATGGCAGTAAGGGTCTGTATCTGAGTGTGCAAGCCATACATTACAAAGTGAACAAACTAATAGTGCATAAAAACCAAAAGAACTGTGGATGGTGTAAATCAGGAACAAAAATAG
>NW_025972578.1:0-9620 GCF_021869965.1 Rhincodon typus
AGGGTCACCGGACCCGAAACCTTAACATAGATAGGTTCTTGATTGGTAAGGCGATCAAAGGTTACTAGGAAAAGACAGGAGAATGGGTTTGAGAAACATATCAGCCACAAAGGGTAGAGCAGATACGATGGGCTGAATGGCGTCATTCTGCTTCTATATCTCATAGAATTACGGCCTATGACTCAAGTTTGCAGATGAACTGGGACTGAGAGATTTTGTATTTAGATGGAACTCTGGTTGGCAACAAGAAGTTGCTTTGTGTATGGACTAGTGACCAATTATCGATGACAAAGGCCTTTTGCCTTCCAACAACCATGTTGCCTCACTGTTGGTTCTCAAAAAGTTTCAAAGACTCACAACCTGCTGAGAGAAGAAATTCGTTCTCATCCCAGTCTTAAATTGGTGCCTCTTTATTCTGAGACTATGCCTTCTGCTCCAAGACTCTTCCATGAGGGAAAACAGCCTCTCAGCATTTACTCTATGACTTAACCTTTTGTGAGGTACCTTGTTGAACACCTTCTGGAAGTCCAAATATACAACACATTTACTGCTTTCCCTCTATCCACTCTAGCTGTGAATTCCTGAAAAATTCTCATAAATTAGTCAGACACGATTTCCCTTTCATGAAGCCATGCTGACTCTGCTTGATTAGATGATGATTTTTCAAATCTGCAGCTATCATTACTTTAATAATTGATTCCAACATTTTTCCAACAATAGATGTTAGACTAAATGGTCTTTAGTTACCTGCTTTTTGCCTCCCTCCCTTCTTGAATTGGGTGTCACGTTGGCAGTTTTCCTATCCCTGGTAGTCCCCCAGAGTCCAAGGATTTTTGGAAAATCACAGCTAATACATCCACAATCTCTAACTACTTCTTTTAGGATCCTCAGGTGCAAGCCATCAGGGTAAGGGGACTTATGTGCCTTTAGCCCCATTAGTTTGTCTGGTATTGCTTCTCTAATAGTGTTGATTTTACTTAATTCTTCCCCTGTATTGAGAGCTGGTCAGCCCCCAGGGCCTAATAAATCTGCACCCCAGAGCACTTTATGAACAAAAACAGAAGTTGCTGGCAAAGCTCAGCATGTCTGGCAGCATATGCGAAGTAAAAATCAGAGTTAACGTTTCGGGTCTGGTGACCATTCCTCAGAACCGGACCTGAAACGTTAACTCTGATCTTTTCTTCGCAGATGCTGCCAGACCTGGTGAGCTTTTCCAGCAACTTCTGTTTTTGTTCCTGATTTACAGCATTCGCAGTTCTTTTGGTTTTAGGAAGGGGCCTAGAAATATTAGATACATTGATGGTACTCTTACAAAATTCTATAGCATCTGGAGTAGTTCCTATGGATTGGCAGGTGGCAAACATAACCCCACTATCTAAAAGAGAGGGAGAGAAAAAAAGTGTATTACAGACCAGTTAGCTGAATATCAGTAATGGGGAAAATATCTAGAGTCTAGTGTAAAAGACATGATAACCGAGCATTTTGAAACCATTTGGGATTGAGCAAAGCCAGCATGGATTTATGAAAGGCAAATACTGCTTAACAAATCTACTGGAGTTTTGAATGGATGTAATTAGAAGATTAGGTAAGAGAGAACCAGTAGATGTAGTCTATTTGAATTTTCAGAAGCTCTTGCTAAGGTTACTCATGAATAATTATTGGGCAGAATTGAAGCACATGGGATACTGGGTAATATTATAGCTATGATTCGAGAACAAGTTGACAGACAGGAAACAGAAAATGGGAATAAATGAGTCTTTTTCCAAGTGGCAGGCAGTTGACTAGTGAGGTACTGCAAGGATCGGTGAAGAAGTAGCTTTGCCTCTAAAAGGACTGTGTAGTGGTCATTCTTACCAACACTGTCATGGACACAAGCATCTGCAGCTGAGCATGAGGTCAAGTACACGTCTTGTTGGTTCCCTCAACCACCTGCCGCAGACCCAGTCTAGCAGCTATATCCTTTAGGATCCAACCAGCTCAATCAGTAGTGCTGCTGATGAGCCACTCTTGGAGAGGTACCTCGCTCAGAGTATATTCTGCTATCTTACCATCCTCAGCGCTTCTTCCAAGCTGTGGTCAACATGGAAGAGTACTGATTTGTCAGTCAATGAGGTGATACTACGTGGTAATCAGCAGGAGATTTCCTTTCCTCTGTTTGACCTAGTGCTGAGACTTCAAGGGTTTGGGAGACAATATTGAGACTCCTCGGGCAACTTTTTCCTGACTGTATATCACTGTACTGCTACCTCTGCTGGTCTGTTGTCTCGGTGGGACAGGACATACCCAGGGATAGTGATGGTGGTGGCTGGGATGTTGTCTGTTATGTATGATTCCATGAGTATAACTGTGTTAAGCTCTTGTTTGACTGGTCTGTGAGACACCTCTCCCAAATATGGAACTAGTCTCCTAGATATTAACAATGAGGACTTTGTAAAGTGATAGGGCTGCATTTGCCGTTATAGATTCTGGTGTCTTAGTTGATGCCAGGTGGTCAATCCAATTTCTTTCCTTTCTTTAGACTTTGTAGTATTTGATGCAAATACATGGCCTTTCTCAACAATTTCAGAGGGCAGTTAAGAGTCACCCACATTGGTGTGGGTCTGGAGTCATACGTAGGCCAGACCAGGTAAGGATGGCAGTTTCCTTTTTCATAGTTTCCTCACTATCTGACAGCTGTAGATGTGTAGATTGCCTGCTTGATAGCCATTTACAGACATTAGTGAAACAGGTTGTTTGACAATCAACACTAGTTTCATGTAAATGATGTTTCATCATGTATTTACTGATGTTTCACGGACATTATTAAACTTTCAACTCCATATTGAATTCAAATTCCACCATCTGCCATGGTAGGATTTGAACCTAGGATTTGAGCCTAGAACATTATCTGAGTTCTGGATTACTGGTTCAGCAAAAATATCACTAAGCCATCACCTCCCCTTGTGTAATTTATTTAATAAACTTATGTTCTTGTATTACAAAAAATTGGCAACCTCATGTGAATATGTTCAGTCACTACCACTATAACCAACTGGAAAAGTAAAACATAATCTATCAACTCAGGTTACATTCTGGGATCCGATTTCACTAGTATTACCATCATCTGGCATTAATAACACTCCATTTCATGACTTACTGGTTATTCTTTGTGTCTAATTCTTGTTTAGTCTTTATGTACCTGTATATCAAGGTTTCTCACCTTGTAGTTATTCCTTTGATTACTCTACATCTGCAGATTCATACAATTTCCTGGTTATTCTCAAATGACTCATTTTGAATTATATTCTCATTATTCTTGCCTACGAGGCATCAATCTGGGTGATGGAACACCATTATGGTGGCATTATGACTCAGTGGTTAGCGCTGTGGTCTCACAGCACCAGGGACCCGGGTTCAATTCCACCCTCAGGTGACTGTGTGGAGTTTGCATGTGCTCCCAGTGTCTGCATAGGTTTCCTCCAGGTACTCCAGTTTCCTCCCACAGTCTAAATATGTGCATGTTAGGTCAATTGGCTATGCTAAATTGCCCATAGTGCCCAGGATGTGCAGGCTAGGTGGATTAGGCATGGGAAATGCAGGGTTATAGGGATAGGATAGGGGAGCTGGGTCAGGGTGCGATGCTCTTTGGAGGGTCAGTGTGGACTTGATGGGCCAAATGGCCTGCTTCCACACTCTAGGGATTCTATGAAATTATTTATTTTAAACTGTATATTATTGTTGTGCTTCGCTTTATTGACTTAAATATGGTAACTTTCTGGATGCAGAAATTGCTGCTGTATCACAGTGATCACCTGAACTTACAATATACCAAATAAAAAATTGTCACTTTGTTCCTGACAAGTCTGAGTTTATAATTAGGAAGAGAATTTGGCTATGGCTTCCTCACAATCTGACTCAGATGAGGTCAACAGCACCTGAGATAGAGTATTGTAAATTTTAGCCAGCTCTACCTCTGGCGTACTGGTCGTGCTTGGTGATGAAAATCTTGATTGCTGATCCCATTTCACATCAGAATGGCAGAATACTGGCAATTGAGGAATCAATTCAGAAACTGATGACTGCTGCACCTTCACTTCAGAAAAATATGAGGTGCCAGCAGACCCACACAATGAACATGTATTTTCCTTTGTCTTGTCATACCACATTACAGTTTTTGCCAGAGGCGCCTTTTGTTCCGTCCCAGTACTTCCTGGCTGTATTGACAGAGAATCCATGATTGAGGGAAGTTGAGATGCGGAATCTTTGGCTGATAGTAGGTGACATGGAGTTTCTGTGACTAATGGCGGTGGAGATGGAGAATATGTGAATGACCGTAGTCGACGTTGACATTTATTCGCTTTCATTGCTACAGTTGCAAGGTTTAAGCTTTGCTCTTCTAGCAAAGATTTTGATTCTTTCTTACTGGTTACCAACAATGGAAGTTGATGATCCCTGACAGATGACCGTTGAAATGGACAATTATTGGCTGACGTTCCTTCACTATCTGAGTCAGAGGACGTCATCAGCATCTCAGACAAAGACTTGTGAATTTTGCCCAGCTCCAGCTCTGATGAGCTGCTCGTATCTGACGATGAAGATCTTGATGGTTGCTCCCATTTCACTTCAGTACAGCAGGCTATTGGCAACGAAGGCAGAAATTTAGGAATCGAAGGCTGTTCTGCTTCCTTGTTAGGATGGATTGATGTATGAAGAGAGTTGCATGATGGAGATTTATTTTGTTCTGTCTCACTGTGGCATGTTACTGCATGATCCATATTTGCCGAAGACAGCTTTGAGTCTGTTTGGATTGTTCCTGGCCTTGCAGTCGGCGAATCCTTCAGTGGTGATACTAGAGTTGGAGACTCCTTGTCTGATGGCAATGGGCAAGGAGCATGCATGATTGATTGCAACTGATGGGGAGAGCACAAGATCATCTGCAATAAACAGACAAATTCTCTGATTTTTGGGATTAGGGCTGAAGAGTCAACAGGAGAGTCAGCTGTAGCTGTCTGTTGACAGGGAGAGGTTGTGTCTGGCCATGGTCTGGGACACTTACTATCTGACTGCTGTGGAAGACTAGGTTGCCCGACTGACAGCTCTTTATGAGGAGACTTGCTGTCTGTCTTACGTGATTGGGCAGATTTCCTGATTCTTAGCTGTTTACGGGTTGACTTACTGTCTGACATCTGTGGATGAGTCAATTGCCTGACTGTCAGCTGTGCATGGGGTGTTTCACTATCTGACAGCCATACATGGGCAGGTCGCCTGCCCGACAGCTGATCATGGATAATCTCATTGTCTGATTTCCCACGGGAAAATTGCCTGATTGACATTGTTTCATCTGAAAGCTGACTGCCTGATGCCACTTTAGGGAGGGGTTCATAAGGTAACAGCAGTTCACTAGGAGAGTCAGTGATTAATGGCTGTTTATGGGAAGAGTCACTGACTAATGGCTGTGCTCGGGGAGAGTCACTGACTAATGGCTGTTTTTGGGGAGAGTCACTGGCTAATGTCCGCTCTTGTGGAGAGTCACTGACTAATGGCCAATCTCGTCGAAAGTCACTGAGTAATGGTAGTTCTTGTGCAGAGTCACTGACTAATGGCCAATCTCGTTGAAAGTCACGGGGTAATGGTAGTTCTTGTGGAGAGTCACTGACTAATGGCCAATCTCGTTGAAAGTCACTGAGTAATGGTAGTTCTTGTGGAGATTCACTGACTAATGACCCTTCTCGGAAAGAATCAATGACTGACAGCTGTACATGAGGAGGGTTGGCAACTGAAGGCAATTCATGGGAAAAATCAGCATCAGCCAGTTTTACACCAGGAGAGGTGGTGAATAACTGCTGTTCATGGGGAGAGTCTGCAACTGATGGCAATTCATGGATAACGTAGGTTCGTTGTTCCTGGGGAGAGTCAACAACTGATAGCTGTTCATTGGGAAAGGCAATGGCTGGTGGTTGTTCATAGGTAGCATTAGCAGCTGAAAGTGGTTTACAGATGTTTTCGGAGACTGACAGTGTAGAGGGACTGTCCTTGACTGACAGTGATAAAGGGGGACTATCTGAGACCGACTCTTGATAATGGATATTTGAAACACTCTGTGGTGCATCAGGATTGCCTATTGAATCTGCACCAGCAAGAACTTCTGAGAACATTGCTTCTGATTGGCGTCTGCCCGTAATATCTGGTGATAAAGTTACAGTGGAGACACCTGCATTCATTAGTGTCATTAGGTTTTTGGTTTTCTCCGGTAGAGATGGAGAGAGTGTGATCCAATTCATTTTAAGTGGAGAGCTTGCTGATGTCAATCCCTTTATGGAAGGGAAATTTGCTAACTTGTGTGGCTGATGAAGTGTGTCACTGTCAGTCACTTCAACCTCCGCATCGGAATTCGTTATTGGCAGTAGAGCCAAAGATGCTGCCATTTGTCCAAGGCCGCCCTCAAAAGCGTTGTGTATCAATGTGGAAGGCTGGGAACTTTGAGTGTGTACAGTTTTCATGCCAATCGAGTTAGTATCGTTCTGTCTACGGGAAAAACAGCATTCTGTTGAATAGAAAAGAAAAGCCAGCAGAATTTGTACCAGTGAGGAATGACACTTGATTGAGACCTGTCCAGTCTATAAAATGGCAACCTTATAGAAATATATGCAAGAATATGGGCCAGAAAGATACCAGATTTAATGCCATTAACAGAAGGTCATGTAAAACAGCGGCCGCAGAACCCATAATACAAAAAAATCTGTACCTTCAGGAAAAGAAACAAAGCGAGCAGTTCTAACAGCCAAGCTAATATATTGATCTAATAACCAGTCGTCATGTCATGCATGATCTCAATAAAAATAACACTAAACAGTTCCCAGCCTGAGCATCAGCCATGGTTCTAACATAGAACATAGAACATTACAGCGCAGTACAGGCCCTTCGGCCCTCGATGTTGCGCCAACCTGTGAAACCAATCTGAAGCCCATCTAACCTAACATCCAGTTTAACCAGACAACATCATTTTGGTTCCAATCTAGACCATTATGTGTTTACCGATCTATGTTGGCTTATGATCCAGAATGCCTCAACATTGAAACTCTCAACCTTGTTTTCAAATTTCGGCAGCCTCTCCTCCTTGGAACATCTGTATAAACTCTTCAAATCTACAACTTTTGCAGATCACTGCACCTGTCTAATTTTGACTTCTTGAGCATTCTTGATTTTAACACTATGCCATTGATGGCCTTGTCTACAGTTGACTATTTGTTTGCACTGACAAAAACTGCTTTAAGTGTACAGTAGGCACACTTGCCAGCACTTATGGCATTTCAATGTTGTTACATTTCAAGTGCTGAAATTTTGTGAAGCTTCCCACTTCAACTACCCTCCCAGGCTGTGCATTCCAGATTCCCACCACTCTGGGTGAAAATAATTTCTTCAAATCTCCGCTGAGCATCCTGCCTTTAACCTGCTTATTATGCTCACTTGTTATTATTTGACTGATAAAGACTAGTAACCCAGATGCCTTCTTAACTACCCTATTAACCTATCCTGCCACCTTCATGGATCTGTGGATAGCATCCCAAATCCTTCTGACCCTCTGAGCTTCCTAGTTTCTGCCGTTGATTGAGTACTCCCTTGTCTTGTTACTTAGAATCATAGAGTCATGCAACACGGAAACAGATCCTTCGGTCCAACTCATCCATACCGAACAAATATCCCATTTGCCAGCATTTGGCCCACATCCCTTTAAACCTTTCCTATCATGAACCTGTCCAAATGTCTTTTAATTGTTGTAACTGTACCGACTGCTACCATTTCCCCTGACAGCTCGTTCCATATGCACACCACCCTCTCTGTGACGATGTTGCTCCTGTCTTTCCCTCTCATCTTAAAACTATGTCCCCTAGTTTTGAACTCCACACCCTAGGACAAAGACCTTGTCTATTTAGCCTATCCATGACCTTAACGATTTTATAAACCTCTACAAGATCACACTACAGTCTGTGACGCTTCAGGGGATAGTCCAGTCTGTGGCTCAGTGGTTAGCACTGCTGCCTCACAGCACCAGGGACCCAGGTTCAGTTCCACCTCAGGCGACTGTCTGTGTGGAGTTTGCACAGTTCTCCTCGTGTCTGCGTGGGTTTCCTCCGGGTGCTCCAGTTTCCTCCCGCAGTCCAAAGATGGCTAGGTGGATTGGCCATGCTAAATTGCCCATATTGCCCAGGGATGTTTAGGTTAGGTGGGTTAGACATGGAAAATGCAGGATAGGGGAATGGGGCTGGGTGGGATGCTCTTCAGAGGGGCATTGTGGACTTGTTGGGCCAAATGGCCTGTTTCCACTCCGTCCGGATTCTGTGATTATTCAGCCTCTCCCTATAGCTCAAACCTTCCAGTCCTGACAACATCCTTGTAAATCCTTCCTGCAGCCTCTCAAATTTAGTAAAACCCTTCCTAAAGAAGGGACATCAGAATTGTATGCAGTATTCCAAAGGTGGCCTCACCAATGTCTTGTACAGCCACAACATGACATCTCAACTCATATACTCAATAATATGACCAATGAAGGCAAGCGTGCCAAACGCCTTCTTCACCATCCTGTCTATCTTTGACTCCACTTTCAAGAAACTATGCACCCCAAGGTCTCTTTGTTCGGCAGTACTTCTCAAGGCCTTACCGTTAATTCTATAAGTTCTTCCCTGGTTTGCCTTATGAAAATTCAACACCACACATTTATCTAAATTAAACTCCATTTGCCAATCCTTGGCCCATCAGCCCATCTGATCAAGGTCCCGTTGTACTCTGAGATAATCTTCTTCCCTGTCCACTACACCACGAATTTTGGGGTTAACTGCAAATTTACTAACCATACCTCCTATGTTCACATCCAAATCATTTATATAAATGACAAAAAGTAGGGATCCAACCCTGATCCTTGCGGCACACCACTGGTCACAGGTTTCCAGCCCGAAAAACAACCCTCCACCACCACCCTCTGTCTCCTACCTTCAAAACAATTTTGTATCCAATTGACTATATCCCCCTGGATTCCATGTGACTTAACCTTACTAACCAATCTACCACGCAGAACCTGGTTTGTTTACTCTCATATTCTACTTTTTCCCTTTTTCTTCAGAATATTCTCCAATAGCTTCCCTACCACTGATGTCAGACTCACTGGTCTATAATTCCCCGGTTTATCTCTATCACCTTCTTGTAAAGTGGAACACATTAGCTGTGCTCCAGTCCTCTGGGGTCTCCCCTCTAGCCAGAGAGCAATTAAAAATTTGTGTCGGAGCCCCTGTAATTTTCTCCCTCATCTCCTACAGCATCCTGAGATACAACTCATGTAGACATGGAGTTTAAATTGTATCAGAACTAGTAGGAACTGCAGATGCTGGAGAATCTGAGATAACAAGGTGTAGAGCTGGATGAACACAGCAGGCCCAGCAGCATCATAGGAGCAGGAAGGCTGACGTTCATCCAGCTCTAGACATGGAGTTTGTCCACTTTTAAGCCCACCAAAATCTTCAATACCTTAGAATGTCATAGTTTGTTTTCCAGAATTCTGTATCTACATTCTCCTTCTCCATGAGAAGACAGATGTGAAGTGCTTTTGAGATAACAAGGTGTAGAGCTGGATGAGCACAGCAGGCCAA
>NW_025972579.1:0-9620 GCF_021869965.1 Rhincodon typus
TCTGCTTTCCGGAGGGACAACTCTCTCCGTGACTCCCTTGTCCGCTCCACACTCCCCTCCAGCTCCACCACACCCGGCACTTTTCCCTGCAACCGCAGGAAGTGCTACACCTGCCCCCATACCTCCTCCCTCACCCCCATCCCAGGCCCCAAGAAGACTTTCCACATCAAGCAGATGTTCACCTGCACATCTGCCAATGTGGTATACTGCATCCGCTGTACCCGGTGTGGCTTCCTCTACATCGGGGAAACCAAGCGGAGACTCGGGGACCGCTTTGCAGAACACTTACGCTCGGTTCGCAACAAACAACTGCACCTCCCAGTCGCGAACCATTTCAACTCCCCCTCCCATTCCTCAGACGACATGTCCATCCTGGGCCTCCTGCAGTGCCACAACGATGCCACCCGAAGGTTGCAGGAACAGCAACTCATATTCCGCTTGGGAACCCTGCAGCCCAATGGTATCAATGTGGATTTCACAAGTTTCAAAATCTCCCCTCCCCCCACCGCATCCCAAAACCAGTCCAACTCGTCCCTGCCTCCCTAACCTGTTCTTCCTCCCACCTATCCCCTCCCCCTACCGCATCCCAAAACCAGTCCAGCTCGTCCCTGCCTCCCTAACCTGTTCTTCCTCCCATCTATTCCCTCCCCCCACCTCAAGCCGCACCTCCATCTCCTACCGGCCAACCTCATCCCGCCCCCTTGACCTGTCCGTCCTCCCTGGACTGACCTATCCCCTTCCTAACTCCCTACCTACACTCACCTTTCCTGGCCCCATCCCCGCCTCTTCGACCTGTTTGTTTCCTCTCCTCTATCCCTCTTCTATCCGCCTCCCACTCTCTCCCTATTTATTTCAAAACCCCCTTCCCGTCCCCCTTTTCTGATGAAGGGTCTAGGCCCGAAACGTCAGCCTCTCTGCTCCTATGATGCTGCTTGGCCTGCTGTGTTCATCCAGCCCTGCACCTTGTTGTCTCGACTTTCCTCACAATTGGTTTTGCCTTTTTTCTTAATTTCCTTGCTTATCCATTATTGGGTAGTATGAAAAATTAAATGGTTGGTTATGAATTAGATTAAGCTAGTTAGCAATATAAATTTAACTAATAAATGCAAGAATGTATACAGTAGGTAAATTGGATATCCTAATGGTCTTTGATTATTGTGTGATAATTTTCATCCACCTAAGCAGACAAAAAACCCTCTGTTTAGTAACTCATTTAGTCAATGCAGCACACTCAGCTGTGTAAGCTTTGACTTGTGCTCGAATCCTGAAGTGGGACTTGAACTCAAAGCTTTAGAGCTCAGAAACCAGTGTTGCTAAGTGAGCCATAACTTCAATAATAGAATGTCATTAACCTAACACACAAACAAAATGTGAAAGACCTTGTTAACAGCAAATAAACAGGCAATTCAGCCCAATTGGCCAGTGTTTATGCTTCACAAGTCTCTTCTCACTCTATTTCACCTTATCCTGCCGGCCTGATCTCTTTATTCCTTTCTCCCATCATGTTTTGATGCACCTTCCCCATTTTGTTTAAGCCAAAAGCTTTTTCTCATTAGAACAATTGGTTTTCCTTTGCATCACTAGAACCAAAATGGCATTGTAGATCCCACCAGGAAAGAGGATGGAGGCAACAAATCAACTAGATAGTGTGTATGACCTAGTGAGAATTTGTGTTCTATTAGCGTTTATTGAGAGAGAGAGCGCGAGATAGACACTATAGAACTTGGTTGAACAGAGATTTCTGGATGTTCTGGTACATAGATCTGATATTAGTATGCAGGTACAACAAGTGATTTGGAATGCCAAGACATTTTGGTATTTAATGAAAGGAGAACGGAATATAAAAGTGGAGAAATTTTACTGCAGCTGTACGAGGCCTTTGTACTTTGTTCAATTTTTCTCTTTTATTTCAAATTTTATAGTTTATTTTAGCAGCAGTTCAAAGAAGGTTCAGACAACTCATTGCTTGGACGAAGGGCTTGTCTTATGAAACATAAGTGAACAGTTCAGCTGTATTCCTGTTGGATTTCAGAAGGTTGCTAACCACTTTCTTGAAACACTCAAGATCCTGAAGGGATTTGGTAGAGTCGATACCCAGAGGATGTCTGGCAGGTTTTAGGTTTGAGGAGAGGTTGGATAAACTTGGATTGTTGTCGCTGGAAAAACTAAGGTTGAGGAGCAACCTGCTAGAGGTCTACAAAATTGAGAGGCACAGATAGGGTGGATAATCGGAGGCTTTTTCAGAGGGTGGAAAGGTCAACTACAAGAGGGCACAAGCTGAAGGTGAGGGGAGAGAAGTGTGGGGAAAATTTTTCCACATGGAGAATTTTGGATGCCTGGCATGGACTATCAATGGAGATGGTAGAAACAGGCACATTAGCAACGTTTAAGGCATATCTTGATCGACTCATGAATGTGAGGTGAACAGAGGAATAGAAACTGTGCATGGGCAATAAGTAGTGGGTCTAAATCAGGATTAGAAGTGTGTCCAGACTTGGTAGGCCTAAGGGCCTGTTCCTGTGCTGTATTGTATTGATAGTTCCTGTTGTGCAGACAGTAGAACTAGGGAACACTCTGTTTAAAGACCAAGGTTTGCCTTTCAGAATGGAGTTAAGGGAGAATTACTTTGTGTGCTGTTAGCATGTTCTTAGACAACAGTGGAGGCTAAGTCACTGAAAATATTAAAGGCTAAGTTTTTGATTTTAATCCACAAGCGAAGTGTGATAGGGTGCAGCCAGGAAAATGGAGTTGAGACCACAATTAGATCAGCCATGATCATAGAATCATAGAATCCTTAGTGTGGAAACAGGCCCTTCGGCCCAACAAGTCTACACTGACCCTCGGAGCACATGCCCAAAACCATACCCCTGTAAGCCACCTAACCTACACAGCCCTGAACACTATGGGCAATTTAGCATGGCCAATCCACCTAGCCTGCACATCTTTGGACTGTGGGAGGAAACCCATGCAGACACAGGGAGAATGTGCAAACTCCAAACAGTCACCCAAGGGTGGAATTGAACCTGGGTCCCTTGCGCTGTGAGGCAGCAGTGCTTGCAACGGGCTGCCCCCTATATTAAAATAGGCAGAACAGATTTCAAAGGCTGAATAGCCTACTCCTACCCCAAGCCCTATGTACTATGTAAACAAACTGAGCGGTTTGATATTTGAGAAATTTTGTCAATGCAAATCAATATGAAGGAATGTCATTACAATATTTTCCAATAAGTCCCTACTACAGAATAACATCAGTCTGATTGCAGCTGCCCATTTTATTAATTCCTGCTGTTTATGTGGAAGAGACAAGGATCTCCAGATGACTTCATGTTTGCTGGACTGAGAACAATAAAGGCTAATCAGATGTAGAGAAAACTAACTACTGGAAAAGACACCTTAGGATGACAGTACCCAAAAACTTTTCACAGAAGCCTCTGCTCCGATTACTACATGTTTATATACTGAACAGGCTTTCAGCTCTCCACTTACACTTTGCAGAAAAACGGTTGCTACTAACTGAGTCAAGCTGACACTGTTGGGTGAGAGGCAATGGTTTGTGGTTAGTTTCCATGCTTTCTCTTGGCAGAGTTATTGTTTCTGTCTGAGTGTTAAAACCAGTGTTGTTACACCAATATCTTGCAAATTGTCTGTTGAATTTTGACCCAAGCAGAACTCTGATTCAGTATTTCCTGGCAAACAGTGTAAATGTCTTAGGATTTGACTGGGTATGTTTTCAGAGTTTAGCTAGGTTCAGTCAAACAAAAGGTTCTTGATTCATTTTGGTACACAATCAAACGATGGAAAAACTTCCTTTCTTTAAATGTATAAAATTAGCACCATAAAGACCAGTAACAGCTAACAATTGATACAGAGGTCCAAAAAAAAAAATCAGACCAGGATTGTGATCACTCACCCACACACCTGCTCTTGTGCATTGTTGCTTATAGTTGTGCAGTCACTTGCTTGCTCCCTCTATACCTCTAATTTTGTGGGGTGGTAGAGGTGTTGAACCCATCCCTTCTCTGCACTGCTGTGGATGAAGTGTGGGCCTGGGCCTAGGCCTAGGCCAATTGAGGCCTTTAAAGTGATCATTAGTTGATATCCTAAAGTATCTTGCCAATTATGGATGGGCAATCACCACATTGAAATACTACCCAGGGAAACTGCATAACCTCCCTGTGCATTCACGTAAATGGTACCCTCTTAATCAGGCAGCCTATGGCCCACAGAGTGACACCTAGTAATGTGTGCTGCTGGAAGAGCTCCTCTGCCCTTGTAATAGACCAACCCCAATTGCCAGGGCATGTTTGATTTGCTGTAGCTAGCTGTGACTTTTTTTTTTAAACTTCTACCCCAGGCCACTTTCGGGGCAGGCTATCCTTGCTAAGAGGACCAGAAGCCACGCCAGCTCACTGTTTGTTTATTGTTAAATATGGCCCTAGCTTTCAGGACTATTGTGATGGGTTTACCTCCATAACTGGGGAAAGTTACACTAATTCTAAACACAATATTTTGAATGTTGTTGGCAGTTCAGTAAACAATGCAAAAATGGTTCAGTAACCAAAATGCCTAGGGTTACAACAGACCTCATCAAATTGCTAAGGCCACAAAGCATTACACTTTCTCACCCTCTCCATCAAACTCCCCACCATTTGGATAAAAAGTACTTTTTCAAAAATAAGGCTGTCTGTAAATAACTCTTAACTGAGTTTGTAAATAGTTTTTAATGAAATAACAAAACAATTGTTCCTCCCTTGTATACAGGGATTTTTAAAAAAAAAAAAAATCCTTTATAGTGTGGAAGCAGGCCATCTGGCCCGTTGAGTCCACACTGACCCTCCTAAGACAACCCATTGATTTCAGGTATTGGTCTAGTAAACGTTCACTCAACTACTTATGATGTATTTACATCCTTCCTTCAAATAAGGTGACCAATACTGCATGCAGAAGTCCAGCTATGATCTCGCTCAAACTGAAACATCATCTCAGATTTTTATTCTCCCTGCAATAAAGGATAACATTCTATTAGTTTTCTAATTTCTTGTTTTAAGTACATACTAACTAACGGCAGATCAACAGTTAGCACTATTGCCTCACAGTGCCAGTGTTCAATTCCACCTCGGGCGACTGTCTGTATGGAGATTGCACATTCTGTGTGGGTTTCCTTTGGGGGCTCTGACTTTACCTGCACATCTTTGGACTGTGGGACAATGTGGATTGGCCATGCTAAATTGTCCCTAGTGTCCAGTGATGTGCAGGCTAGGTGACTTAGCCATGGGAAATACAGGACTACAAGGATAGGGTAGGGAATTCCACAGATTCATAACCCTTTGGGTGAAGAAGTTCCTCCTGACCTCAGTTGTACATCTCCTTCCCTTTATTTTGAGGCTATGCCCCTTAGTCCTAGTTTCACCTGCTAGCGGAAACAACCTCCCCGCCTCCACCTTATCTATTTCCTTCATAATCTTATATGTTTCTATAAGATCTCCCCTCATTCTTCTGAATTCCAATGAGTATAATCCCAGCCTACTCAGTCTCTCCTCATAATCCAACCCTCTGGAATCAACAGAGTGAATCTCCTCTGCAGCCCCTCCAGTGCTAGTATATCCCTTCTCAAGTAAGGAGACCAAAACTGCACACAGTACTCCAAGTGTGGCCTCACCAGGACCCTATACAGCTGCAGCATAGCCTCCCTGTTTTTAAACTCCATCTCTCTAGCAATGGCAGACAAAATTCCATTTGCCTTTTTAATCACCTGCTGCACCTGCAATCCTACTTTTAGCGATTCATGCACAAGGACACCCAAGTCCCTCTGCACAGCAGCGTGCTGCAAATTTTTACCATTTAAAGCATAGTCCATTTTGCTGTTATTCCTACCAAAATGGATATCCTCACACTTATCAACATTGTACTCCATCTGCCAGACCTTTGCCCACTCACTTAGACTATCTATATCCCTCTGCAGACTTTCAGTGTCTTCTGCACACTTTGCTCTACCACTCATCTTAGTGTCATCTGCAAATTTTGACACACCACACTTAGTCCCTAACTCCAAATCATCTATGTAAATTGTAAACAATTGCGGTCCCAACACTGATCCCTGAGGCACACCACTAGCCACTGACCGCCATCCGGAAAAACACCAATTTACCCCTACTCTTTGTTTTCTACTTGTCAACAAATCCTCTATCCATGCCAATATATTACCTGTAATACCGTGTAACTCTATCTTATGTAGCAACCTTTGATGTGGCACCTTGTCAAATGCCTTTTGGAAATCCAGATACACCACATCCACAGGTTCCCCAATGTCCACCATGCGAGTAATGTCCTCAAAGAATTCCACCAAATTAGTTAAACATGACCTACCCTTCATGAACCCATGCTGGGTGTTCTCAATGGGACAATCTATATCCTGATGTCTTGCTGCTACTTCCCTAATGGTAGGTTCGAGCATTTTCCCCACTACCGAAGTTAAGCTAACTGGCCTATAGTTACCTGCTTTTTGTCTACTTTTTTTTTAAAAACAGTGGCGTCACATTGGCTGTTTTCCAATCTGCGGGAACCGCCCCAGAGTCCAGTGAATTTTGGTAAATAATTACTAGTGCATTTCCTATTTTCCCCCCATCACCTCTTTTAGACCCTAGGCTGCATTTCATCAGGTCCAGGAGACTTATCTACCTTTAGCCCCATTAGCTTTCCCAGCACCGCCTCCTTAATGATAATGATAGTTTCTAAGTCCTCACCTGCTATAAACTTCTTGCCATCAGTTTTTGGCATGTTATTTGCGTCTTCCACTGTGAAGACTGACACGAAATAATTGTTTAATGTCTTGGCTATTTCCTCATTCCCAGTTATTAAATTGGCCTTCTCATCCTCTAAAGGGCCAATGTTTACCTTTGCCACTCTTTTACGATTTACATGTTTATAGAAACTTTTGCTGCCTGTGTTTATATTCTGAGCTAGTTTACTCTCGTAATCTATCTTACTTTTCTTTAACTTTTTTTGTGACTTTCAGTTTTTCTTTAAAGTTTTCCCAGTCTACTAGTTTCCCACTACTCTTTGCTTTTTTGTATGTGTGTTGGTTTCTTTCAATCTGATGCTTCCCTTTATTTCCTTAGACATCCATGGCTGACTATCTCTCTTTTTCCCACAGTTCTTCCTTATCACTGGAATATACTTCTGCTGAGCACTGTGAAAAATCGTTTTGAAAGTCCTCCACTGTTCCTCAATTGACCCACCATAAAGTTTTTGCTCCCATTCTACCTTAGCTAACTCCTTCCTCATCCCATCATAGTCTCCTTTGTTTAAGCACAGGACATTGGTACTGGATTTAACCTTCTCACGCTCCATCTGTATTTTAAATTCAACCATACTGTGATCGCACCTTCCGAGAGGATCCCTAACTGTGAAATTATTAATTATTCCTGTCTCATTACACAGGACTAGATGCAGGATAGCTTGCCCCCTCATAGGATCCATTACATATTGTTCAAGGAAATTATCGCAGATGTAATCTATGAACCTCTCCTCAAGGCTGCCATGACCGACCTAGTTTGACCATCGATTATGTAGATTAAAGCTCCCCCATGATAATTGCTGTAGCATTTTTACATGCATTAGCTATTTCTATGTTTATTGCCCACCCCACCACAATGTCATTATTTGGTGGCCTATAGACCACACCTATCAGTGACTTCTTCTCCCTGCTATTCCTAATTTCCACCCAAATGGATTCAACCTTTTTGTTCAGTAGAACCAATATCATCTCTCACTACCGCCCTGATATCATCCTTTAAAAATCAGAGCGCCACCTCCCTTACCTTCTCCTGTCTGTCCTTCCGAACAGTTTGATACCCCTGGATATTTAACTCCCAGTCATGACCATCCTGCAACCATGTCTCTATAATGGCCACTAAATCATACCCATTTGCCATGATTTGCGCCGTCAACTCATCCACCTTGTTTTGAATGTTCCAAGTATTCAGATAAAATGCCCTTATGCCAGTTTTTGCACCTTCTTTTTGAGTCCTATCACCTCCATTAATAACAGCTCTTGAGTTCTCTTTCCCTTTAACTTTTTTTTTTCCTAATTTTCAAAGCTTCCTAGTCACCTGATAACCTGCTGCTTTGCCTTCCATTAATTGTTATACTCCCTGTATGCTCACTCCTCCCTCCCCCCGTCCCCCACCACCACCTACTAGTTTAAAATCCTTTTGACCACCCTTTTTTACCCTTTTCGCCAGAACATTGGACCCAGCCCTGTTCAGGTGGAGTCCATCCCAGCGGAATAGATCCCTCCTGTGCCTGAGGAAGCATGCCCTAGGACCTTTTAAAACCCTCTGTATCTCAGCTCTGGGATCTGACACTGGTGAGATAATAACATGCTTTTTCATTGCTCCTGCCAAAATTGACAATTTCATATTGTTCCACATTAAAAGCTATTTGTTTGAATTTTATTTAAAAAAAAGTCTAAGATAGACTTAACCTATCTATGTCACTTTGAAGCATCCTTATGTCCTATTCACAACTTACCACTCTACCTATCTTTGTCATTGACATGTTTAGCAACATTACTTTTGATCTTCTTATGCAAGTCATTTAATATAAATTGTAAACTATTGCAGCTCCACACTGTTCATTTATTACTTGGTGAGATGTAATAACTCATTTATGATAACTTTGGCTACCAAAATCAAACAATCTTCAATCTAGTCAATGTTATTTCTGAAACATGAGCTTTGATTTTCTGCAATAAACTTTTAATACGGTGCCTTATCAAATGCCTTCAGGAAATCAAAGTGCAGGACTTCCACCAGTTCTTCTTTGTCCACAGCACATCTTTCTCCCTCAAAGAACTCCCATGGATTGGTTAAACATGATTTCTTTGTTTCCTTTTAATCTTTGTCATGTGGCTTGTGCCCGTATCTAAGAGTTGGTGTGTAAGACAACCTAGTTGATGTCAAGCGGTGTCTTCAGACTTCGGTTTCTTTAGAACTCTGCTTATTGCTTATTAATAACTGAATACAACTATACATAGTAATCTGAGATAATCAGGTTCTGATCTTCCTGTTATTCTCAAGACTCTTCTGAATGTGTGCTTCATGCCAACTTAACCCTGCCCACACTGTGCTATTTATGCCCAGTGGGGAGCTGCTCCATGACATCCCTGCAAGATTGTTCTCTGGCCTAAAGTCCTTGCACCATATCCTTGCTCAAGCTGTTTACCCCTTTCTAAACATTTAGATACATTCTTATCTTAGTTGTATAGATTATTACCTTTTTACAACATTTGCTGGATATTTCTTTGTTTCTCCGATCTCTTCAAAGTCTTTAACTTGATTTATCAATCTTGGATAAGGAAAGTCTATGACAGGGTATATAAGCATTTGAGATAAAGCTGGTTAGCTTTCTTTTTCTATGCTGTCTTCTGACTTGATCAGACATTGAACTGATCTGGCAGCTGGAACATACACCCAACTGGGTAGAAGTTGCTGAAGGATCTTGCATTGATGAAACTACTACAATATATGTGGGAGTTAGAGATAGTAAGAGTCTGAGATAACACAGCTTGGAGCTGGAGGAACACAGCAGGCCAGGCAGCATCAGAGGAGCAGGAAAGC
>NW_025972580.1:0-9618 GCF_021869965.1 Rhincodon typus
TAGAGCTGGATGAACACAGCAGGCCAAGCAGCATCAGAAGAGCAGGGAAGCTGAGGTTTTGGGTCTGGGCCCTTCTTCAGAAAATGAAGGGTTTTTCTGAAGAAGGGTCCAGACCCGAAACCTCAGCTTTCCTGCTCCTCTGATGCTGCTTGGCCTGCTGTGTTCATCCAGCTCTACACCTTGTAATCACATTTGATCTGTTCGGGAAGGCCAAAGGACAGAAGTACTAATTGTTATAAAACTTAAGTTTATTTTATGACAATGGAAAGAATGTAAAGGACCGGTGGTAATGATATGTTGATACAAATTTTAGTAAGATCCAATTCGAGTACTGTATCTATTAGGTTCCATGCTATCGGAGGGGGATTAAAGTTTAATGGCATAATGAAGATTATTTTTGCTAAAGGTTTACAACAGAGACTATCGTGGATGCTGCTGTGTCTGAGCAGCATTAAAAATTAAGCTGAATAAGAAGAATGATATGCCAGAAGTGTTTAAAAGGATGGGGGCAGGACAGATAGAGACGACACATTTCTAAGAATTGGAGGTATCTGAAACTGTGAGCAAAGATATTTAATTAAATCTAAGAGGATAGAATAGAGAACAAATCAAGGCTTTTTCTACAATGAGTTAAGAGTTCCCCACTAGAATTAGTGGACCATTTAACAGTACTTAAAAAAGAAAAAGTTGCATTTCTGTAATAGTTCTTTCACAAACTTTTCGAAGCACTTTTGATAAATTGAATTTCAGAGACCGTTGTAACAATATATTGAATATGTTCAGCATATTATTCTAGAGATTATATCTTAACCAAGCACCTTTTTTTTCATAGAATAATTTTATCCTTTGCTCTTTGACTGGTGTAATAGAACATGTATTATTAATTTCATCAAATCCATACACAGCTCTGAAATGTTTTGCATAGCGCACTCATTTTAGTGGGGTGCTGATACAATCTGAGCCTTTATCATCTCTTTCTCACTCAATTTCCATTTTAATTTTCAGCTTTTGTATCAAATAGCTGGAACCCTGTCAAATGCAAGCGTGAGATATGCCATTCTTTACGTCACCAGGAAATAATCATCACTGTAGAATTATCCATCGCAATTCATCAAACAGTTTTCACACAGGACAAAGAAATTCTCTTTCTAAAGCCTCTCAGTCCATTTGCTATCATTCACACCTCAGCCACATTCCATTCATTACCATTTAAAGCTCTTCCAATCCTTCCAAACAAATAACAATGTCATTGTATTTTCAATTTGCACACTGATTTTTGACTGTGAACTAAAGCTGAATTTGTTACTAAGTGAGTGACAAATATGTCTTAGACTGCAGGAAGTTGTTTTCCTTTTAATCACATAATGAAGAAATGCAGTTTGAAGGATTTAATTACTTCCATTCCTGAAAATCCAATTTCAAAGGAAATCAATCACATTTTCCAAAAGGTAAGTGTGTAATGTATTTTGCATAGTTATTTTCATCTGTACATGTCCAGTTAAAACCTATTGAACAGGTGAGTGTGCTTTGAATGCATATTCCAGTGGACAGGTCATTCAAAGAGCTGACGTAAGCAGAGTGGGTTGAATGACCCCCTGTACTATCTGGGGCATCATGGTATAGAGGGTAAGTGGCTTTAGGGAAAATTGATGTTGTTATGATCTCCTGAACCAGTTTGGATCATTGGAGGGGTTTGGTGAAAAGTGTTTGTTTTTTCCCTTTCCCAGAATATTTCTTTCCTAATTAGTGCACAGATTTTCTCTCTTTACCAAACCACAGAAGGTTACCCCAGGGAATGGAAACTGTCTATTCAGGATGTCATGATAAGTGAGAGAAACTTCATGGACCAGCTGGTCTTAACCATCCTTATTGTATGTTTTTTCTGTAATTCTATGATTATCGTAACCAAATTACTGTAGCAAAACAACACTCGCAAACACTTGGCCTGAATTTTACCACCTGAGCCAGAAACACCATTATGTTTAGAGAAATTTTTCAAGAATCTGTGCAGGTATGGTCAGAGTAGATCACTGCTAAAACCACAGGCCCCCTTTACAACAGTAGCTGCTATATTTGACAGTTTAAAGTTCCTAACGCCACTTGCATGTCTATTGAGAGAATTTCAATAAGTGCAAAAGCTTGCAGGTGAAAGCGTGGTTGGATGGCAGGAGTTTGAAAGGGCAGAGTGCCAGGGATGAGGTGGCAAGGTGGCAGGTGAGTGAGAGGATAGAGTGCCAGGTGGATGACTGAGAAGATTGTCAAGTGGTGAGGGAAGTTAGGAGGCCAGTGGATAAGAGCATAGGGGCAATGTAGGTGGGGGATAAAGTGGCTGCTGGGTAGGATGTGATAGGGTAGCAAGTGGATAAGGGGCTAGTGCATGGGAGATAGCGTGCCAAATGTATGAGTTGGGAGGGTGTCAGTTGGGTGAGAGCAACTGTACAAGATACTGGTGAGACCACATCTGGAGTACTTTGAGCAGTTCCTCTTATTTAAGGAAAGATATCATTTCATTGGAGGCAGTTCAGGGAGGTTCACTGAGACGATTCTCAGTATGGAAGGTTTGCCTTATGATCAAAGGTTAAACAGGTTAAACAGGCTAAGCTCTACTCATTGGAATTTAGAAGATTGAGAGGTGATCTCATTGAAATATATAATATTCTTAAGGGGCTTGACAGTGTAAATGCTGAGAGGATCCTTCCTCTCATGGAGGGGTCAGGACCAGAGGGTATAGTCTCAGAATAACGGGACACCAATTTAAGACTGAGAGAAGGATAAATTTCTTGTCTGAGGGTGGAGAGTCTTTGGAATTCCTCACCACAGAGACCTGTTAGGACAGAGACCTTGTGTAGATTTAAGACTGAGACAGATGGAGTTTTGATCAGTTGGGGAATCAAGGATTACAAAGAAAATGGAGGAAAGTGGCTGTGAGGAAATTTGGATCAGCCATGATCTAACTGAATGATAGAGCAGACTCAATAGGCTAGATCGTCTATGCCTGATCCTATTTTTGATGGTCTCATGGTATTTTTATGGTCTTATTGGATAAGGTGCCAGTTGGGTGGGGAGATAGAGTGGCAGGTGAGGAGATGGGGTGTCAAGTGGTAGGGAAATACAAGTGGCATGTGGGTGGCATGGGATAGGGAGTCAAGTAGACAAGCGAGTAAAATGGCAGGTGGGATGGTTTAGGGTGCCAGGCAGGTCACAAGTGCCAGATAGGTGAGGGGTCAGGTCTACAGGAACTACAGTAACCAGGCGGAGTGGAATGCGGGGTGTTGGAAAGGTAGTAAGCAAACTGGGAGGGCTTAAGGTGAGTTGGGGGCTGTCAGTTCTAGCTGAGTGTCGGGGTTAGGTCTCTGGGCCTGACTATGGTGCAGTGGGCAGGACCAGAGAGGAGAGATTGTGTGTCTGAAGTTTAGAGGAAGTAGTCATGTGATGTGAGGTGGGTAGGGTGATGGTCCATGGTAAATTGTGAATAGTTAGTCAAGAGATAAAGCAGATTTTAATTCCTCTAATATTTCCTGATAATTATTCAGGAAAGTGAGTTGGAATCCTACAAAATCTCCTACTCTAATCAGATTTGGGAACTTTTTCAGAGGATTTCATAGCTTCCCTTTGGAAGTTTCAAAATTCCCAGGCAATTCCTATGGAGTCAGCTGCCTCTGGACATTCACATAGTTCCAATGAGCGACTCTATTTCACGCTTAATCAACAACTGTCTCCTTGTCAGAACTTCTAGGCTGCTATTTCCATGAGAAGATTTACAAAAATTGATTTGCCCGTCCTCAGCAAGCACTGATTTAATGGGAACAGCTGAAGCCAAGAGTGATGCTAACATATACCCAGTTAAAGAAATCGAAAGGCTCGAGATTATTTGAACTGAATTTTTATCTAGTGGGTACAGGAAGTACCTGTTCTTTGCTTGGATACCAGTGTCTATTTATTTTGAAGACACAGACACTAAGGGACATTACTCTGTACTGTTCCTATAGTAACATCTTTCAATTCCCCGAAAAGTTTATATCCAAAATGTTGACTTCACCACAGTTGCTTCCAATCTGCTGAATTTCACCAGTATACCCTAGTTTTTGTCCCACATTTCCTGTGTATGTTGCCATTTTCAAGAATAGAGTATTATGACCTTGTTAGGCACCAAAAGAAAACTTTATTTGTGCATAAAAAGTTAAATGAAATGAGTACTATAACAATATGGTTTATAACCCTGTTTTACACACTGTGTTACTTTGTTTTTCCATCAAGAATTCTCTTCTAAGAAACATCAATCTTAACATTATTTACTTCTGTATGGGCCATCCATACATATGCAATAGTCCTCTGGAGAATCCTCCTCAGCTCCAGTTAATCTCAGAGGCAAAACTTTCACTTGCCATTTCTTGACTTTGGATGCCTCATTTCCTTCTTCTAATTACATTTTTTTCAATATCTCCAAGTGAATTCTGTTTGTTGCTTGCTTTGCAACAAGGCTCCCTGGTAGACTACTGTAGAATATTTCACTGCCTTTAAATTAGGCTTTCTTCCACTTTCTGTTATTTCACAAAATTCAAAATGAGATTAAACCTCACCCAAATAAATACAAAATACTTAGGTTGCTGCAAATCTGTAATAATAGCAGAAACTGTTGGAGAAGCTCAGCGCAGCATCTGTGCAGAGAGAAATAGACTCCATCCCCTCTGTCAACAGCATAAAAGCCATAATTTTCCAATGCCCATCCAGTTCTAAAGAAGTTATATCAGAGTCAAAATACTAATTCTGTTTCTCTCTCCACAGATGCAGACTGACCCATTGAGGTTCTCCAGCACTTTCTGTTCTTATTTAAGCCCCATCCACCTTTCACACAGTGAATGATAAAGTTAGGTTTTTACACTGTTTGCAGGTGAGTCTAACTGTCACTTACTTTGGTTATTCTGCCTTACCTGCAAACACCAGTACCAAATTACAAATAAACCTCTTGGCAAGCAATCATATAAATTGAAACCAGAGAGTATTCTCAGTCTCCAGTTATCTTCATAATTATGTAGCCTGCTCTCTATTGTCCTCAACTAAACCTTTAGATTAATTATCCACCATTTAATATTTCTCCTTTGATTTTATGAAGCTAATGAGTCTAAAAACATTTAAGGATCCACTGAATGTTTTTTTTTAAAAACTAATTTAGCTGTACCTTCCAAAATATGAAAATCTCCCTGGAATGTACTTCTTTCAAGCATTGCAGATGTCATGTCTCCAGTTCCTTAGCTAAGTCAGCCTATCTGCTTTATTTTTATAGTTCTGCCTCTTCAATCCTGACCTTATTAAAAACAAAAAAGATCCCCTTTTGACCTGTCATTTCTCCAGGTGTTCTGGAAGGTTGAAAACCGAACATTTTATTTATCTTACCATTACAACAATAATCTTCCCAGAACTAAACATTATCTGTCAAATATTAACATAAACGATCAACAAGGCATTTGTAGTTACACCAATACAAGAAATTGGTGCTGGAGTAGAACAAATGACCCCCTCAAGCTTTCTCTACCATTTAATAAGATTATGCTTTTTATTTTTGAATGAGCATTGAGGATCCCCTTCAGGGAGCATGCATCAAAACAATTTCAGTAATTTCTGTCCACAGCTGACGTGCAAGACATACAATGTTCTTTCAGGAATAATATCAGTACCAATGCGTTTATTTTTAGATTTGCAATTATGCTGAACAACTTCACCTTTCTTAAATTTATTAAACAATGCAGACTGTACAGTCTTTTCAGTGAACATCTGCAGATGTATAAAACGATTCGTGAAAAAATCTAATCGATTCCATAAGTGTTAATCAATGAGATGCATCTGCCAGGACTTAAAGTGAAAAGCAATGTCTAATTTGAGGAGGTTAAACAGGACCCTGATGTAAATCAGCCCTTGGATTGAACTGAATTAGCTTTGGTTTATACTCTGTTATTGCACTATAACTCTCCAATACAACCAGCCAGAGGTGATTTAATTTTGGATTTCAACTTTAATAAATATGCAAATTACATCAAATGTAAATTGGAACATCTGTACATAATAACTTATGGTTTCATGTTTGCAAACATCACATTGTTCCCCCTTTATGCCCGTACTCAGCTGCACTCCCTACCGCCACAGTAAACCTCCTTCCCATCCTCAAATTGTGGGTGCTCAGACCCTCCCACCTCTTCAGTGTGCCTATTGTAAATTGTTTTGAAATGAGGAATAGGAATAGGTCATTTGGTCCTTCGAGACTGCTCTGCAATTCAATATGATCACGGCTAATCATCCAACTCAGTATTTTGTTCCTGCTTTCCCCAAATACCGGTTGATCCCTTTAGCCCAAAGACCAATATCTGAATCCGTCTTGAAAACATTCAATATGCTGGCTTCAACTGCTTTCTGTAGAAGAGCATTCCATAAGCTCACCACTCTCGAGGTGAAGAAATTTCTCACCATCTCAATCTACTCGATCAGTAGGCTGTGACCCATGGTTCTGGACTCTCCAGTTATTGGGAACACCCTTCCCATGTTCACCTTGTCTAATCTTGCTCGAATTTTACTGTTTTGTTTAAGAATTTCCCCCATTCTTCCAAACTCCGTTGAATATAGTGCTAACCAATCCAATTTTCCTTCATATGTCAGTCTTGGCAACTCAGGAATTAGTCTGATAAAACTTTGATGCACTCTCTCCAAAGTCAGAACATTCTTCCTCAGATAAGAAGTCCAAAATTGCACATGTTACTCCAATTGCGGTCTCACCAAGGCCCTGTGCAATTGCAGTGACATATCCCTGCTCTTGTACTTAAATTCTCTCGTTATGAAGGCCAACATACAGTTTGTATTCTTCACTACTTGCTGTATCTTAATGATTATTTTCAGTTACTGGTGTGGGACAACTGGGTCTTGCTGCACCTCTCCCTTTCCTAATCTATCACCATTCAGATAATAATTTGTCCTCCTGTTTATACCACCAAAGTGGATAACATCACATTTATCTACATTATATTCATCTCTTATGCATTTGCCCACTCATTTAACTTGCCAAACTGAAGCAATTCTGCTTTCTCCTCGCAGATAACCCTCCCACCCTACTTTGTGTCATCTGCAAATTTGGTTCCCTCATCTAAATTATTACTATGTAATGTTAATATCTGGGATCCAAATGCTGATCCCAGCAGTACCCCAATAATCTTTGGATACCAGTTGGAAAATGTATTCCTACTCTTTGTTTCCTGTCTGCTAGGCTCTCTATCCATGTCAATACATTACCTCTAATCTTTGTATTTTAGTGCTACTTGCTCATCTGTTACATGGGATTATCAAAAGCCTACTGAAAATCTAAGTGAACCACAACTACGGGCTCTCCCTTTTCACTTGTACTAGTTAAATGTCAAAGAAATACAAGAGATTTGTCAAGTCTGAGTTCACTTTTGTAAATCTATGCTAATTCTGTGCAATCCTATCACTGTTTTCCAAGTGCTCTGATATTAGATCTATCAGAATGAATGCTAGCATTTCCCTACCACAGATGACAGGCTAATTTCTTGTTTTTCCTTTGTCAGTTTTTTTAAATACCGGAGCTACATTAGCTATCCTGCAATCCGTAGGAACTGTTCCAGAGTCAAGCAAGTCTTGAAAAATGAGCACCAATGCATCCAATGTTTCTAGGGACTCTTCCTTAAGTTTTATGAGATATAGATTATTGGGCCCTGGAATTTATTGACTTTTAATCCCATCTGTTTCCCAATCATCATTTCCCTACTAATATTGATTTCCTTCAGTTCCTCCCTCTTGTGTTCCCCAACATTTTTGGGACATTATTTGTGTCCTCCTTTGTGAAGACAGACCAAAATATGTATTAAATAAAAACCAAAAGAACTGCGGATGCTGTAAATCAGGAACAAAAACAAAGTTGCTGGAAAAGCTCAGCAGGTCCGGCAGCATCTGTCTTGGAGAAAACCGAGTTAAAGTTTCGGGTCTGGTGACCCTTCCTGAGAACTGATGGTGGCTGGGAAAACGTCAGTCTATATGCAGAAAATACGGAGGTGGGTGGGGTGGGGAGTAAACGATAGGATAGAGCCCAAAGAGAGAGAAAGACAGTTGGACAGACAAAGGAGTTGCTAACGATCGGGCTGGGAGGGTGATTAGTTGTTAATGGGGTCTGTTAGTGACTAACAACAGGGGGTGTGTAATGGCAGGCTATGTGGTAACAAGGCCTGGCATGTGGGGTGGGGGTGCTGGGACATGGGAGAGGTTAGGCCTTAAAATTATTGAACTCCGTATTGAGTCCGGAGGGCTGTAAGGTCCCCAAGTGGAAAACGCGGTGTTGTTCCTCCAGCTTGCGTTGGGCTTCACAGGAAGAAGATATACTTACCAGACCCAATAACCAAATGCAGAACAATTTAACACTCAAGAAACAAGGTTGAGTCTGATAACTGTAAAGTCATACTGCCAATAGAGAGGACACACTGAGTTAGATTTAAGATTAGGTTTCAGGATTGATCTGTGTACTAAGCTCTAATACCATGCAAACTCTGAATATATTCATGTTCACCAAGGAGTGTTGAAAGTAATGCTTTGAAAAACAAGGTTTAACAAGTGAAAAGTGAGAGGTGAGTTTGAAATAATTGCAATTGACCATTGCTAACCAATAAGTGCAATTTAAAATGACTTAAAACCCCCTGAAATGTAACAGGCCACCTGGTGGCACAACATAATGGCCAATTATTAGAATGATTTATAAAAGGAACTGGTGAAGGTGTTAATCATGAAGAATCCTTTCTTGTTTACCCAGTGATCCTGTATCGATTGACAATAAACATTACTTTACTGCTGTCACCTGCAGTCCAAGAACCAATGTATGAGAATCATCTGTTCTTGATCCTTTGGTTTTACAATTAGGTGAGCATGCAGGATGTGTAGCTAACAGTGTAAAAAGGCAAAAAGGCAGTTTACTTATCAGAAACTATGCCTGAGCTTGTTTCACTGAGAGATCTCATGTTTGCTTATACATTGCAGTGCATTGAGGGAGCTGCGGCAAGCATTGTGTTCAATTTCACTTATAGTAAGTTTCCCATTACAAAGACTTAGAAGATTGAGTTTGAGGAGCACATTTTGTCCCTCAAGCTTGGTGCAACCCTGAATATCCATTAGAAAAGATGATAATGTGCAGTCCATGAAGTCAATTGAAGGTTCATTTGATTAAGTGGTCTTTAAAACCATCTGAGAAATTTACATTATATTTTCCCTGAAAATAATTAATACTAAAGGAAGGAACATTAATTGCTAAATATAATTAATCTCAATCAGTAAATAAATGTGTGCATTGCCAAGAAATATTATTGTAGTTCACACAAAATCAATAGAAATTGAAGGAAGCACTGAGTACACATGAAATAATGAGGAACTGTTGCTTCTTCCATTCTCAGGATGCCAATGTCCACCTCTACTCGTCTGAAGCCTGTAATTAATTCTGCTGACCCTGCAGGGTATGTTTAATCGAGGTAGTAGGAACTGCAGATGCTGGAGAATCCGAGACAACAAGGTGCAGGGCTGGATGAACACAGCAGGCCAAGCAGCATCATAGGAGCAGAAAGCCTTTCTGCTCCTATG
>NW_025972581.1:0-441 GCF_021869965.1 Rhincodon typus
GGACATTGAGAGCGGTGCCGGTGAGGCAGTGATGGTGAGAGCGCGGACGGTGAGAGCGGAGCCAGTGAGGCAGTGACGGTGAGAGCGGGGCCGGTGAGGCAGTGACGGTGAGAGCAGGGACGGTGAGGCAGTGACGGTGAGAGCGGGGTCGGTGCGGCAGTGACGGTGAGAGTGGGGACGGTGAGGCAGTGACAGTGAGAGCGGGGACGGTGAGACAGTGACGGTGAGAGCGGGGACATTGAGAGCGGTGCCGGTGAGGCAGTGACGGTGAGAGTGCAGACGGTGAGAGTGGAGCCAGTGAGGCAGTGACGGTGAGAGCGGGGCCGGTGAGGCAGTGACGGTGAGAGTGGGGACGGTGAGGCAGTGACGGTGAGAACGGGGACGGTGAGACAGTGACGGTGAGAGCGGTGCCGGTGAGGCAGTGACGGTGAGAGTGCGGAC
>NW_025972581.1:541-640 GCF_021869965.1 Rhincodon typus
GGGACGGTGAGGCAGTGACGGTGAGAGCAGGGCCAGTGAGGCAGTGATGGTGAGAGTGGGGACTGTGAGACAGCGACGGTGAGAGGGGGGACGGTGAGG
>NW_025972581.1:650-9617 GCF_021869965.1 Rhincodon typus
GTGAGACGGTGACGGTGAGAGTGGGGACGGTGAGACGGTGACGGTGAGAGTGGGGACGGTGGGGCAGTGACTGTGTGAGCGGGGCTGGTGAGGCAGTGACTGTGAGAGCGGGGCCGGTGAGGCAGTGACGGTGAGAGCGGGGCCAGTGAGGCGCCAAGAGCGGGGCCTAGTGATTGGAGCGGCGCCTCCAACATTGTGCAGACAAGATTTGGTACTGTGAGATCTGAACTTATTTTTTCTTACTTACCTTTTAGCTCTGTCAAAGCTTCTAATTCTGGTTTTTGTAACCAAGTGGGCGCCAGTGAATAGCGACTTTGTGCACTTTCCGCTGTACTTACGTATTCCTTTACTTAGTACATGTGACAAATAAATAAATCTAAATCTGTCTGAATGGACAAATTGGATGCATAATTGGCTTGACAGTAGGAGACAGAGAGTGGTGTTGGAGGGTTGTTTTCTTGGACTGGGGGCCTGTGAGCCGTGGTGTCCCACAGGGTTTGGTGCTGGGTCCACTTTTCTTTGTTATTTATATAAACAATTTGGATGAGAATATCAGAGGCAAAATTGTTGGTATTATGGACAGCGAAGAAGGGTACAAAGAGAACTTGATGAATTGGACCAATGGACTGAGGAGTCGCAAATGGAGTTTAATTTGGATAGGTACGAGTTATTGCATTTTGGTAAAACAAATGAGGGCAGGACTTATACACTTAATGGTAGTGCACTGGGTAGTGTTGTAGAACAGAAAGATCAAGGGGTTTAGGTACATAATTCTTTAAAATTTGTGTCACAGATAGACAGGCTGGTTAAAAAGGCGTTCAGCACACTTGTCTTCATCACTAGACCTTTGCGTATAGGAGTTGGGATGATATGTTGAGTTGTACAGGACTTTGGTGAGGCATGTTCTGGAGTACCGTGTGCAGTTATGGTCACTCTGCTATAGGAAGGATATTATTAAACTGGAGAGGATTCAGAAAAGATTTACCAAGATGCTTCTGGGAACGGAGGGTTTGAGTGATAAAAATAGACTGGATAGGCTGAGACTTTTTTCACTGGAGCATAGGAGGTTGAGGGGTGACCTTAGAGAGGTTTATAAAATCATGAGAGGCATGGGCAGGGTGAAAGATAGAGGTCTTTTCCCTAGGGTGAGGTAGTTCAAAACTAGGTGAGAGGAGAAAGATTTAAAAAGGACATGAGGGACAACTCTTTTTACACAGAGTGTGGTTTGTGTGTGGAATGAACTGCCAGAGGAAATGGTGGATGCACATACAATATTTAAAAGACATTGGGATAAGTACATGAATAGGAAAGGTTTGGAGGGATATGGACCAAACGCAGGTGGGTAGGACTAGTTTAGTTTCAGATAATCGACAAGTTAGACTGAAGCGTCTGTCTCCATGCTGTATAACTCTTATGTTCTCTGTCTCGATATGAAGATTGGGTTTTGGGTCCTGATGAAGGTTACCTTTCTTCCTAACTAACTGGGGAATCAACAGATTTCTCATTGCAGGATTCCCTACCCCTGACCTGCTCTTGCCACCACAATGTTGATATGGCTGCTCCAGTTCAGTTTCTGGTTAATGGTAATCCCACAGGATATTGGTGGTGTGGGATTCTGTGATGTCATGGAGTGATGGGTAGATTCTCTGTACTTGGCCATGGTTAGTGCTTGGACAGTTGGGTGGTGGGAATATTACTTGCCACTCATCAGTCCATACCTGAAAGCCATCGAGCATGTGGAGATGGACTGTTTCAAGTGTCACAAATGGTACTGAATCATATGTAATTATCAGTGAACAGCCCCACTTCTGACCTAACGAATATAAATGTTTACATACATTTATAAAATACTTTGGGACTGATTTTAAAGTTGCCCTTTAATCCTATTTGTTCAACTTATCTTTGCTGGACATATTTGCTTTCAGTTCTCTCCTTACTTTCTGTAATCTGCCTGGTTATTGCCTTGAATTCTGCGGCAGACATTCTTCATATGTCTCCCTTTTCTGCTTCACTTAAACTTTAATTTCTTTTGTCATCTGGGCCAGATTAACTGTAAATGCTTTACCTTCACCCTTCAAAGGAACATGCATAATTTGTGCCTGATCTGTCTCTCTCTTTCCTGACTGCCATCCTTCAGCTTTACTCTGCAATCGCTTTTTCTAATCCACCTGGGCTCGATCCTCACTGAAACCACTGAAATTTGTTCTTCCCCAAATCGGTGTTTTTACCTTTAATATTTTCTGGGCTCTTTCTATAATTTATCCACAGCATAGTGTTGCCACTGTTGCTGTCTAGGTGACTTGCAACTGTAACGATCCACTCATCCTACCTCACAAGAGCAACAACTTTCAGTTCAAGTTTCAGAAATCATGTTTAAACGTGGTGGGCTGTTATAGTCATAGAGTCGTACAGCACAGAAACAGACCCTTCGGTCCAACCAGTCCATGCTAAACATAGTTCCAAACTAAACTGGTCCTACCTGCCTGCTCCTGGCCCATATCCCTCCAAACCTTTCCTATTCATGTACTCATCCCAATGTCTTTTAAACATTGCAATTATACCCACATCCACCATTTCCTCAGGAAGTTCATTCCACACGCGAACCACCCTCTGTGTAAAATGCATAACTTCAAAGGGTGTTGACTGAGTCAAGAGTAATTTACAAAGAGAAACTGGGTATATACTTGGAAAGAGATAGTAAGAACTGCCGATGCTGGAGTCACAGGTAACACAGTGTGGAGCTGGAGGAGAACACAGTGGGCCAGGCAGCATCAGAGGAGCAGGAAAGTTGATGTTTCGGGTCAGGACCCTTCTTCAGACTTGACTTTTACCTTGACTTTTAAATCCTTGTCCTTGTTTTCAAATCCCACTTCAGAAGGGTCCCGACCCGAAACGTCAGCTTTCCTGCTCCTCTGATGCTGCCTGGCCTGCTGTGTTCCTCCAGCTCCACGCTGTGTTATCTATATACTTGGAAAGGTTTTGTGGGACTTGCAGCAAAGAGCAGCGGTTGGATAATGATGGGCCAAATAGCCTATGCTGTGCTGTATAATTCCATGTTAATGGAGATCCACTTATCAATTAATTAAAACTATTTGTCAATGTCCACAGTTTTGTTTGTCTGCCTACAACAATAGGCTTGTATTTATATAGCACCCTTAAAATAGAAAGTTCTCACCTGTTTCTCGAAATCAAACAACACTTCAAGTTGAGTTACATAAGCCGCTACTAGGATGGGTAACCAGAAACCTTGGTGAAAGAGGATTTAAAAGGATTGTCTGACAGGAAGGAAGAAAGGCAGCAAGGTTTGGAGAGAATTCCAGAGCTGAAGGCCTTATCATCTGAAGACACAGTTGCCAAAGATAGAGAGTTGAAAGTTAAGGAAGCTTAAGAAGCCGGATTTGGAGGAATGCTGAAACTATTGAAACTTTATTGACTGCGACACATTATGCAGAGGAGGGTTGAGATCATAGTGGGATTTGAAAACAAGGACAAGGATTTAAAAGTCAAGGTGTTGCAGATTGGAGCCAATGCAACACAGTGAGCACAAGAGGTACAGGTGCAAGTGCAAACGTAGTAGAAGTTAGGATGTTGGAAGATAGGAGGTCAGTCAGGAAAGCATCAGTAGAGTTGAGTCTAAAAGTAACAAAGAAATAAGAAAGTCATGCGTTTTTATAGTGCCTTTTAGGATCACCGGGTGTCTCAACATACTCTACAGTCACTGAAGACTTTTGAAATATTGTCACTGTTGTAATGGAGGAAATGCATGAAGGACATGAACTGGGCAGGGAGTAGTAGTTAATATTCCGAAGGTGAATGTGGGAGATCCTGCCAATGGTATGGATGCTGAACCAGAAGCTTATCTCAGAACCAAATAGGATGCCAATGTCACTAACAGTCTGCTTCAGTCTTAGGCATTGCTAAGGGAAGGGATAGGGTCAGTGGACAGACAGCAAATTTGGTCTCAGGGACCAAAGGCAATGAGTATGGCCTTCCCAATATTTAATTGAAACCTCTCCTCATTCAGCACATCACCTGAGTGCTGTGGAACAATTCTAACCACAGAGCTGTGTGGTGTCTGTCTCAGTGGTGCCTATATGACTAATGACCTACCTTTCCCCCTGTCTGGGGAACACCCTGTATCAGTTACTGATTTTCACCCAGTCATTTGGACTAATTGTGAAATGTTAAATGACGTTCCAGCCAAATACTGAAGCCATTTGCAAATTTTCATTTAATCCCAGGGGAACTGGCACTCCCAATTTATAATTCCAACATTCCAAAGTCTGCATACACTAAAATTCCACGGAAAATCAGACAATTTGCACCATCATATTGTGCCTCAAATGCAGGCTTTCAGCTGCCTGATTATTGTACTGTGAAACTCTGTTTAGTGCCCCCATGGATAGGAATACGTCTGAAATCTGCCTCTAACTGAATGGATAGTGTTGTGAATATGCCTCCATCTGGGAGTTTTACTGGAAGAGGTAAAGATGATGTTATTCCATGTAACATAAGGAAACTAGATGTGGATATCACAGTAGTGAAGAATATAACACACGTTTATTACAATGCAGGTTATGTTACATTCTGCAGGTACATAAGTGTCTGAGCTAACATTAAACTATTTGGTTACAGTAGAGAAACACGCTTCTACAGGAGTGCCATGCTTCAAGTGATCTAAGATGGAGTATGAGATCTTCATGTCCTCAGGTCAAATGCTGTGATGCAGTGGTGATATTGTAAGCACGTCCCTTAAAGGTAAACTGTCACACTGAGCACAAAACACAACACAACACAACAGGGGGATAGCTTTGACCGGATCAGCAATCCTTAGGAAACCAGGACAGGTCAGTTTTGTTGTTTTCAGTCACCAGCTTCCCTGACTCCAATTAATTGGCTCCCTTTTGTAACTCCTGTCTACCTCGCATGGCAAGATATTGTGAAGTTGGATGTGCCACATTTCAACTGCTGATGTTTATCTTGGAGAGCTTTGGATTGTGAAGGAAGATATTTGACACCTTTCACAACCTTTGGATGACCCAAGACATTTTGCAAATGATGAAATACTCCTGCAGAGTAGTATTCAAGGTGCAGCAGTCAATTGGCACACCACAATTTCCCACAAAACATACCTGCTTCAGTGACATGGGTTAAGGATAAATATTGGACAAGATGCTTCAAAGAATACCATTGTTCCTCTATAAAATAATATCTCAGGATCTTTTGCAACCGCTTGAGAGATTGGGTGGGGACTTTGGTTTCATATCTCGACTGTAAGATTTCACACATAAGATTACAGAGGATATACAGCGCAGCAACAGGCCATTTGGCCCAACTAGTCGGTGCTATTGTTGATGCTGCCTCTTGAGTCTTCTTTCCTCATCAAAATTTACCCTCTATTCCCTTTTCCCTCAGATGACTGTCAAGATTTCCTTTAAATGCATTCACTGCATCAACAGCTTGTTGTAGTGAGTGTCACAGTCCCACACTCATAGGATAAAGATGTTTCTTCTGAGTTCCCTATTAGATTTCTTGGTGACTGTGCTATGGAAAATCTCCAGTTATGCTCTTCCTCGTAAGGAAAAACATGCTCTCTTTATCCACTCCATCAAAAACTTTCATAATCTTAAGCATCACTTTAACATCACCTCTTGACCTTTTCTCAGCCTGTTCCTCCTTTCCTGAGGTGTGTACCCACACTATTCTGGTCTCCTCCTTGTAAATCTTCACTGGTGTCTCCATACTCCATTTATAATGTTGACCAGAACGCCACATAGCACTCTCGTCAACTTGAGCCATGAAACTGGTCAACTCGACAGACTTATCTCAGTTTAAAGGGCCGGGGAACACCCAGGGAAGAGGGGAGGTGGGACAGATTTGGATCCAGCCAGCCTGAAAGCAGATGGTAAGGGGCTGAGTGCCAAGATGGGCTGGTTCGGAGGCTTGCTTCGGTTCTCTGGGTCTTTGCCCAGTGGTATTAAAGGTTGCCAGGCCATCTTAGCCTTCACACCCACGCACCCGCACCCAATCCCATGCCCCTTCACACTTCCATGCCATCTCTATGCCAATTCATGCTCTCCATGCCACCTCACACAACCATGCCACCTCACACAACCATGCCACCTTGATAGCTGCTTAGAATTAACTTTACATGTACTCAAACAAGTGCAGTGAAAAGTTTACAAATCGCCACTTACACAGCCACCTTAGGTACAGAGGTATCTGGGTACAAACTCTTAAGTACAAATTCTTAGGGAAAAAAAATAAAAAAACAAAGAAATAAAACGTCCAGCATTACAGATCATAGGAATAAAGTAGAAAAATGAAGAAATAAAATGTTCAGAATAACAGTTCTTCCAAGCCAGTCCACACCAGCACCTCACTTCTAGTCCACCCTTAGCCTTGACTCCAGACTATGCCAGGCTTCACCTCAAGGCTGTGGCGACTGGGAGATCACTCTGGAAACATCTCGAGGCTAGAGGTGCACGCTGAGGCCACACCAGCAACCGAGAGAACCCCCACACCGGACCGAGAGAGACACCCACACCGGGCGGAGAGAGACACCCCACACTGGGCCGAGAGAGACCACCCCCACACCGGGCCGAGAGAGACCACCCCCACACCGGGCTGAGAGAGACCCCACACCGGGCTGAGAGACCCCCACACACCGGGCCGAGAGAGAACTCCCACACTGGGCCGAGAGACCCCCATACCGAACCGAGAGACCACCACACCGGGCCAAAAGTCCACCAAGCCAGGCCACCGAAATCCACTTTTGGCAGAAATCAAGAGTCTCATGTGACAAAATATGAAATTTCCAACAAACTAATAAAATTCATACAAATGTGCAGTCAATACTAAGAAAACTCCAACTTCTCATATCCTTTCAAAGTGTTTCAGTCCCCTCAGATCTTCAGTTCTGAAAAAAAAATCTAATTTCTATTCACGAAACCACATTATAAATATCTGGGCTTTTAATAGCCTCTTTAAAATGTCAATAAAAATGTCATCTCAGCCCCTCTTGTGCCTTTAAAACTCAGCTAAGCATTTATAACAATCTCCATTAGGAAAACAGTCATTGCAAAATTTTCTAAACTACACCAGATGGTCTGTCAATCAAAACAGGCCAGTTTTGTAACTCTAACTGAAAGTCTTAGTCTTTTTTAACATTTAAAGGTTAGAGTTGATTTTTTTTAATCTTAGCATTTAAACCTTATTTTCCCTGCACAAACGTTTATGCATACTTCATAAATCTGTGACTCTTCTCACACTGAGGTTTAAGACCCTGTCACAGTGAAAAAGGTGTCTCTACTAGTTTCAAATATTCCTGCTGAGTTTGGGTGTGATTCCTGTCCAACCTTTCCCTCTCAAGAAAAACGGAATCTATCAGAAATGGGGGAAGAACTTGAGGCATCCTGTTTCTGCCCATCATTGTTAAAAGTCCCAGAGATCAGCAAAAATCCAGCCTTAAATGGGCTAGAATCCCTATAGTGTGGAATCAGGCCATTCAGCCCATCAAGTGCACGTTGACCCTCTGAAGAGCAACCCACCCTATACCTGTAACCTTGCATCTCCCATGGTTAATGCACCTAGCCTGCACACTATGGGCAATTTAGCACGGCCAATCCATCTAACCTGCTCATCTTTGGACTGTGGGATGAAGTGGAGCACCCAGAGGAAACCCGCAAAGACACACTCCACACAGACAGTCACCTGAGTGTGGAATTGAACCTGCGTCACTGGCACTGTGAGGCAGCAGTACCAACCCACTGAGATACCGTGCCAACTAACCAGGATTCAATACACTTTGAGCAAGATTTCCCTAAATTTCAATTCTATCGCTCAGGAATGTTTGGTTTGTTTTCTTTTCTATGCACCTTCTAACCTGTGGTGCAACTCCTAATGATTGATGTATCTGTGCAGTGAGATCCTTCTGTTCCTCTACCCGCCTAGACCTGCACATTTCAGTAATGAGTGCCCATGCTTCCTATCAAAACATACTGTTTGTGAGGCTTCATATTGCAATTATTTATCCATGCTTTAACTTTATTAATATCCTTTCTTTTGTCAGTCTTCCACACCCCATTCATTTTATGTCACCCAAGAAGTTTTGGTATTGCATTTTGATGTCCAAAGTCCAAATTACTAAAGTAAGTTGTAACCAGCACTTCCTACTTTCAAAAATGACCATTTACTCCCTCCCTCTGCTGTCTGAGCCCTTTACAAGTAGCTAATGGAGTGATAGCACCCCATACAGTGCAGCATTCCATCAGTACTGCACAAAAGTGTTAGCCCAGCTCATGTTCAAGTCATTCCCATGGGACTGAGCCCACAAACACCAGAGTCAGAGGTGAAAATGCCAAGACGAGCTATAGCTGACACCCAAAGTTACCAGGGTGCTGGAGAAGTTCCTTTGATGCGGTGGTAGTGTCCCTATCTCTGAGCCAAGAGGCCAGGAGTTCAAGCCTTACTTGCTCCCGAGGTGTGTCATAACGTATTGAAATAGGCTGATTAAGAAAGAATATCTGCGTAGATCCCTGTTATGTTTCATGTTAAGTCTTCCTTAAACTTACTGAGTTTTGATACAAGTCTGCATTCATTGACAACGGTCACTATGGAGTCTAAAGCCAAAAGCCATTTAGAGTTATGTATAGAGTTATACAGCACAGAAACAGACCCTTCAGTCCATGCTGACCATAATCCCAAACTAAACTAGTTCCACCCTCGGCACTTGATCCATATCCTTCCAACATTTCTTATTCATGTACTTATCCAAATGTCTGTACCCACATTCACCATTTCCTCAGGAAGTTCATTCCACACGCGAACCACCCTCTGTGTAAAATGCATAACTTCAAAGGGTGCTGACTGAGTCAAGGGTAACTTACAACAGGGAACTGGATATATACTTGGAAAGGGGTAGTAGGAACTGCAGATGCTGGAGAATCTGAGACAACAAGGTGCAGG
>NW_025972582.1:0-9617 GCF_021869965.1 Rhincodon typus
TAGGCCCGAAACGTCAGCCTTCCTGCTCCTCTGATGCTTCTTGGCCTGCTGCGTTCATCCAGCTCTACACACCTTGTTATCTCAGATTCTCCAGCATCTGCAGTTCCTACTATCTCAGGCAAAGTATTGATTTTCTACTTGTGGGAGAGACTGGAACCAGGGGACAAGTTTAAAACTAAGGGGTCTCACATTTAAGACAAAAATGAGGACAAGCATTTTCTCAGAGTTGAGACACTTTGAAACACTCTGCCAGACAGTAGTGGAAGTGGGTCACTGAATATTTTTAAAGGTGGATGTAACCCGGTTTTTGACTAACAAAGGAGTCACATATCATGGGTAGACAGGAATTTAGCTCAGGGGCCATGATTTTATTAAATAACGGAGAAGGCTTATTCCTGCTTTTAATCATTGCACTTGTACGTACTTCCATAGGGTACATGCCACAGGGTGTGTATGTTGTAAAATCTGGCACACAGCATATTGCCAACTGGATTTGTTCCAGGTGAACAGACGCTAGTGTGAAATCCTGAAAATCAGCCTCACTTTTCCACCATCTGCACTTTTCTTCAAGAAAATCAAGGCCTCCACAACATATGAGGTGAAAAACGTGATCTCCAAACATTACTTTGTCAGACTTTCTTTACAATAAAGAAGCAGGACATTTTAAACAAACAGTCTCTCTCTCCAAGTAAGAAGTAAGCAGGAAAGAGTACAGTACTGGTCCAACTCATTCAGTGTGTTGGCACCTGTGGCAAGGCTGGTACTTAATGACTGTCCCTAGCTTCCCCTCAAGAAGTTGTCGTAAAGTACTGAGTGCCCTGCCAGGCCATACCAGAGGACATTGGAGATGTGACCGCATTTGGTTTGAAGAGTTGATTATTCTGTTTTGCTGTGTTATCCACAGCATAGCAACTTCATTTCTGTTAAGGCTGCCTCTCTGCAGTGAGCAGATTTCTAGGTGTGCACTTACCCCAGGGTTCCCTGACCCTCTGACAGCAACATTCAACTGCTGCATGTAGTAGCCATCATCACAAACCCTACCCCACTCCCTCATTCACCCATTTATCGCACAACTATGGTCAATACCATCCTGAAATGTTCACATCATGTTTCTCTTCGATTCTCCTTCCCATAATTTTCCAAAACTGAGATGGATCAATGGATGAGATTGTGGAAAAGATGTGAGAGAAGTCGTACATGGGGTCAAAAACCAGCATCAACAAATTGAGTTCAATGTCCTGTTTCTGTCTGGGAAATACAAGGAAAATGCAAATGGATTGACCTCACCTCCTCTCACTTATTTTTCACTCTGTTGGTGGCCTGCGCTGCCAGCCTAATACAGCATCCACCTTTCTCACGGGGGAAAAGAATATCAATTGCTCCTCAGAAAACATATCCATACTAAACAGATCGTCAACTATTCCACACTCCCAGCTAGCTACGATAAATTCTCGATATGGAGGAGGTGAAAGTTTATCTATCCCTGCTTTACATAAATTCAAGAGCTCTGCTACCACTGTCTTCCAAGGAACGGAATTTCAAAAACTCAAACTGCCCGAGTTTAAAAAAAAGTCAATGTCTTAAATGGGTGACTATCTAATTTCAAAGCAGTGATCAGAATATTTTTATGGTATTAATGCACTTGGTTTATCTGACCAGGGAGCCAATAATAAGGATTAGGGCTTTCATATGTAATTTATATTTTATTTGGAGTCAGTGTATATTTAAGGGCATTGATTGGGCTAAATGGAGGAGGATTGGAGGAGGCTGGTACTAAGAATATATTCCAGCATGGGCCCACTTCTGTGCTGTAAGTCCTACATCATCCTATGTAAATACCTTGTGTTCTTGTAGTCACCCACTCAAGGAATACTCTATTAGCTGAGCAGCATTTCTATTCACAAACATCTGGAATCAGAAATGCCCAATTAGTAAACACTGCCTTATGATAACCTCTAGCCTTACAAGTTTCTAAACCCAATGCTTGCTTCCCAGTTTAGGATTTGGCCAGTACTATATTCTCCTTCTAGCATTGAGAGGAATTTAAAAATACAAACATTATGTTCTCCCCTCAGAATGGGCAGGTAAACATCAGGGATAATGGGACAGGACAGTGCTTTCAAAAAAGATTCCGCATTTCTGTAGCGCCTTCCAAACCGGAATCAGTGCGTGGAGTCAAATTCTCCGCCCCCCCACTGCAGGATTTGATGTAACCCAAACGACCACTAAACATAAACTGAGTTAAAATCAATAGTTAACATTTCGGGTCCAGCGACCCTTCCTCAGACTCGGGTCACCAGACCCGAAACGTTAACTGTTTTTTCCTTCACAGATACTGTCAGACCTGCTGAGCTTTTCCAGCAACTTTGTTTTTGTTCCTGATTTACAGCATCCATGGTTCTTTCGGTTTTTATTCAGGTTAAAATCCATGACTGGCGCAGAAGAATCACACTGAAATATTCCGATACGTGGAGCAGAAAAGGGCCCCTGAATAAGCCATAGAACAGTACAGCACAGGAACGGACCCTTGTGCCAAACATGATGCCAAATTAAAACTAATCTCTTCTGCCTGCCTTTAGTCCATATCCCTCAATTCCTTGCTTATTCATGTGCTTATCTAAAAGCCCCTTAAACACCCCTACTGTATCTACCTCCACCACCATCTCTGGCAGCACGGTCCAGACACCTACTACTAAAAAAAAAACTTGCCCCTTACATCCCCTTTAAAATTTCCCCCTCAAAGTCCCCCTGAATAGTTCCAATGTGTTCACATATGCAGAACAGTACATCCTTATACAGGAAGTTTAAACATCAAATTGTCAATTTCAACCTGCTGAGACTGTGGCACGGGTTCCCATGACAGTGGGAGCAGATGGTCATATCCGCAGAGACCTCAACCCAAGCCTTATTCCTGCCCTATACTAACCTGGTTTTTACACGGATTGGGAGATTTTCCCAGCACGGGTAAAGACTGCTGAGCAGCACAGTGCCAAGTCAATCAGCTGGAGTGTCAGAGTCTTCAGCACCCTGACAAAGCTGATGCAGTTCGCAATATCCCACCACCTGTCAATGTTCACCCCACACCTCTCCCACCTCCGATTACATTCACTACCCACTCCTGCCAACATTCACTCCATCCTGCCAACTCACCCTTCTGGCATTTCTGCCTCCTGTCTAGTCAATGTCAAGAAAGTCAGCGCTGCTGGAGCATTTAAGGGGAGGTGGGGGGGCGAAAATGAACATTATCTGTGGATGAGGGGAGGTACAGATATTCTGGTCAGGGTTGGGGAGGGTCAACATTGCTGAGAGGGGAGACAAGAGATGGAGTATTGGCGGGGCCTGGGCAAAGAGGCCAGCACCACTGGGGGCTAGGAAAGGGTTCAGTGCTGTTGAAAAAGAGTGATATACAAGTTGGAGGGTGTCGACACTGTTGTGGGAGTTAGAGTAACCACGGTCAGTGATCAACATTGGTCAGAAGCAAGGGCATTAACATCATTGGTGGCAGACGTGCCGTGTTAGGAGTGACAGCTCCTCTTAAAAACTATGCAAGCAAATGAATTGAAACACACCTTGAAAGAGCAACTTTTCAATTTCATGACACAAAAGGGTGGCATGAGTTCCCTGGAATTACACTCGCCACTTGGTCTTCCAAATCTGCTGACCACTGGACCCCTTCTGCAGCCAAGACCAGACAGTGCAAAGGCTCCAGTATATAAAATGGTATGTGGACAGTTTAAAAATCAGTCAGCCCCTGGCATATTCACTGGCGAGTTCGGATGTCATGTTGCTGTTGTACAGGGCATTGGTGAGGCAACTTTTGGAGTACTCTGTGCTGTTCTGGTCATCCTGTTATAGGAATTATATTATTAAATTGGAGAAGGTTCAGAAAAAATTTACCAGGATGTTGCCAGGAACAGAGGGTTTGAGTTATAAAGAGAGGCTGGGACTTTTCTCATTGGAGTGTAGGAGACTGAAGGGTGACCTCAGGTTTACAAAATCACGAGGGTCACAGATAAGGTGAATAGCAAAGGTCTTTTCCCTAGGGTAGGGGAGTTCAAAACAAGGGGGCATTATTTTTAAGGCGAGAGGAGAAAAATTTAAGAGGGATCCTGGGGGACAATGTTTTCACATAGATGGGGGTTTGTTTGTGGAATGAACTGCCAGAGGAAGCGGTAGATGCAGGTACAGTTACAACATTTAAAAGATATTTGGACAGGTACATGAATAGGAAAGATTTACAGGGATATGGGCCAAACACAGGCAAGTGGGACTAGTTTATTCTGGGAAACTTATCAGTATGAACAAGTTAGACCGAAAGATCTGTTTCCATGCTGTAATACTCTGAGGGCACACTAACCATACAGACTGCGCTCATGAACATCCAAAATAAACATTTTGCACCAGAAATGGTAAAAGCGCCATCTTGTGTTACAAATGTAAACAGCACAGTTAGTAAACACAAATTTGTTTACTGTACACTGGTTCTAAATTTATTTGAGAGTGCACAACAGCCAACCTTCCTGCGTGGCTGCAGGGCAGAATACCGGGCTCTCGCTGCAGAATGGATTCAGTTTTACTGAGCAACAGAGTGGTCTGCAAGCTCACTGCATTGCCTTGGTGTTGGAGCGGACACTCTAGAAATCTGCCACAAAAGCTTAGAAGAGCATTCATTAATGCATATAATGTACAAACCATGTTTAATTCACTTGCAAATTTCTGGTCTGTATTGTGGCATGCTTAGCCAACCTTGGGCAGTAGTGGACCTCCTGGAGCCTCCGCAGTCCTGGTGACGGTGTTGCTCCAACAACGCCAGTTGTGCACATGTAATTGAGTGAATTTCAAGGTCATTTAGATAGCAGCTCAGATAAGATCGGCAGATTTTCTTCCATGAGTTAACCAGTTGGATTTTTAATATCAATCGGACAGCACCACCCTCACTCTTACACACAGCAAGATTTTGCAAAATGGAAATCAAATTTCTAAGCAAGGGTGGGACAATGGGGGAAGATAATGAGGGTATGGATTTAAACTATTTTTCTCTGCTTTATTAGCCTTTGGTCACACGGGTACTGATCCAGTAATGTAACCATCGCACTGCATTGCAAGTGCTCGGTGTCTCTCTCACAGAAGGACGAACTCAGAGGTCTCATTTGCTAAGTAGTTCATCTTTGTGAGGGTTAGGTAGAATTTAACTAGGCCCTGTTGTCAGGGCTGCCACATGCAGTAAAATGGAAGTCAAGGGCTCTCTGTGATCTTGGGTAGCGAAGGACTGTCACTCGGACAAGATAGCAGAGGGGAGGTGGCACATGCCACACTCAGAGAAAACACTGTCTTCCCCATAGGGTGATAGTTGTCACCTTTGTGTAACGTACAGGAATTAGTAGAAGCCCCTTTAAAAGATAAAAAGCAGCCAAAGGCTTTAACATTTTGTGGCTCATGGACTCACAGAACGGTGGCTTGGGAATCCATGGACCGATTTAACCACGGGCCTGCTACATGCAACACCCTCCACACTGGGAGCCCAATGGTAAGGGCGAGGGCTCCCATGGAAATAGTAGGGACCCCTGCTGCCACTGGGTGGCAAGGTGGTATATCCAGATGGCAGATTGGGGTAATGAGGGGTGTGCAGTAGCAGGCTGCATAGGAAACTTCTCTATACCAAACAAAAAGGACCAGGGAGAGAATGTCCTCAAGATGTCCCCACATTGTGAGCCACAGGACCCCAAGTGGGATGAGATTCTGTCCAAATGGGTGTCAGCTCAGATGGAAGCCCACTGTACACTTCAACCACCTCGACACAAATGCCCTCAGGGCTGAGCAACACGGTTCGAGCCACAGAAAGGCTTTGGCCAAAAGTTGGAGTGGATGATCTTCTAAGTCAATTCCACATTCCTGCTCTATGTATTTACCGATTTTCCATGCACATGGAATGCAGGCAGAACCAGCCATTTGGGCACAGGACTGGCATCAAAAGATAGAAGACAGAGGGTGGTGGTGGAGGGCTGCATTTCATGCTGGAGACCTGTGACCAGCAGTGTCCCACAAGATTGGTGCTAGGTCCACTGCTTTTCATCATTTATATAAATTATATGGTGCGAACGTAGGAGGTATGGTTAGTTAGTTTGCAGATGACACCAAAATTGGAGGTGTAGTGGACAGTGAAGAAGGCTACCTCAGAGTACAACAAGATCTTGATCAGATGGGCCAATCGGCTGAGGAGTGGCAGATGGAGTTTAACTTGGATAAATATGAGGTTCTGCATTTTGGAAAGGCAAATCAGAGCAGGACAAATACACTTAATAGTAAGGTCCTGGGGTGTGTTGCTGAACAAAGACGCCTTGGAGTGCAGGTTCATAGTTTCTTGAAAGTAGAGTTGCAGGTAGACAGGATAGTGAAGAAGGGTTTGGTACGTTTGCCTGTATTGGTCAGTGTATTGAGTATAGGAATTGGGAGGTCATGTTTACAGGGCATTGGTTAGGCCACTTCTGGAATACTACGTTCAATTCTCGTCTCGCTGCTACAGGAACAAGTGTTGTGAAAATTAAACAGGTACAGAAAAGATTTATAAGGATGTTGCCAGGGTTGGAGAGTTTGAGCTATAGGGAGAGGCTGAATAGGCTGGGACTATTTTCCCTGGAGTGCCAGAGACTGAGGAGTGACCTATAGAGGTTTATAAAATCATGAGGGGTATGGATAGGGTAAATAGCCAAGGTCTATTCCCCAGAGTAGGGGAGACCAAAACTAGAGGGCACAGGTTTAAAGTAAAAAGGGGAAAGATTTAAAAGAGACGCAAGGAGCACAGAGGGTGGTGAGTGTGTGGAATGTGCTGCCAGAGGATGTGGTGGAGGCTGGTACAATTACATTTAAAAGGCATCTGGGTGGGTATATGAATAGGAACGGTTTAGAGGGATATGGGCCAAATGGGACTAGATTTATTTAGGATATCAAGTTGGCATGGACACGTTGGACTGAAGAATCTGTTTCCATGATGTCCGTCTCCATGAATTTATGACAGTGCTCAAAAATCTATAGATCTCAGCCTTAAATGCACACCAGCATTTGTGGGATAGAGAATTCCAAATATCCACCACCTGAAGAAATATCCCTCATCTCAGTCTTAAATAGATGATCATCATAAGACTATGACACCTCCCCCATTGCCCAGTTCTAGGCTCTCTAGACTGGAGAAACAGACTCTTAGCATCAATCCTGTCACATTTTAAAAGGCCTAAACTTTGGCTAAAAGTTCTGACTCCTGAACACAAACGGAGTTCTGGGGCTCTGTTCAGAATGAGACATTTAAACTATTGCAACACTGCCAAAATAGCACTGCAGTTAAGTTGCTTGAGTGTAATTTTGCAAGTTTAAATACATACTTAGCTTGACAGAGCCATCCATTCCCAGTAGAATATTGTCACTCTTTATATCCCTGTGGATGACCTGGTTTGAATGTAGGAACTCCAGAGCTTGTAGACACTAGAGTAAATAAAAAAGACAGAAAACACCGTGAAAACAGCAAATCCAATAGAAATCCCAATTGGACTCAAGCTGTCAGGTTACATGATGTTGATGCATATGCATGTTAGCATGGAGGAAAGGGTGGCATGGTGGCTCAGCGGTTAGCACTGCTGCCCCACAGTGCCAGGGATGCAGGTTTGAGTCCACCCTCTGTAGAGGCTGTGTGGAGTTTGCACATTCGCCCTGCGTCTGTGTGGGTTTCCTCCAGGTGCTTCAGTTTGCTCGCACAGTCCAAAGATGTGCAGCTTGAGTGGATTAGCCATGCTAAATTGTCCATAGTGTTCAGGGATGTGTTGGCTAGGTAGGTTAGCGATGGGAAATGCAGGGTGGGTTTGGGTAGGATGCCCTTTGGAGGGTCGATGTGGACTTGATGGGCCAAATGGCCTGCTTCCACACTGTTTCTAAAAAAAAGGATATTAAACATTGTTGCAACAAATGGCTAAACATCCATCTCCATGGTGTTAACCACAGCTTAGTTTCTAACATTCTCGAATTTGGCTCAAGTGGAGTTCAAGTCACACTTCAAGAGTTTGAGCACAGAACAACAGCCCAGTTCAGTACGCTGCACTGTTGGAGGTGGTATCTTTAGATGAGGTGCAGCTACAAGGAGAGATTGTGACCGTTTTCCTTGGAACAGAGAAGGCTGCGGTGTGACATGATTGAGGTTTACAAAATTGTGAGGGGTAGCGCTGGAGTAGATAGGAGGAACCTGTTTCCCTTGACAGAGAGTTCACAAACCAGGGGCATAGATTCAATCTCAGTGACAGAAGGATCAGAGGGATGTGAGGAAAAACGGTTTTACACAGTGGATGGTGTGGGTGTCTGGAATTCACTGCCTGAGTTAGTGGTGGAGGAAGAGATCCTAAACGTTCTCTTAAAAAAAAAGTACCTGGATCTGCACCTTAAGTGCTGTCAGCTAGAGGCCTATGGGCTGTGTTAGAAAGATGAGATTAGAAAGGGCATCTGTGAGTCAACATGGACAAGATGGGCTGAATCATTTCTATGATGTCACAACTAAGCTCCTGTTTAACCCCTCAGATAGGCATTTAAAGGATCCTATTGCACTATTTTGAAGAAGTGATTCCCAGTGGTTTGGCCAATAGTTATCCTTCAGCAAACATCAGAAAACAGATCACTGGTTATTAGCTCAGTGAGCATTATGGAAGCTTATTGTGCGCATTTGGGTGCCACATATCTTGTCTTCCATTAGATACATTCAAAAAGTATTTCATTGGTTGTGAACCACTTTGGGCTAAACCAATGTTGCTAAAATTGCTATATTAATTTCTTGCTCCATTTGTATTACAGCAATGCCTTCAGAGCTAGTCTTACCCATGGCATCCCATGGCTAAGCATTTAAAGATCCTGAAACAAAAACAGAAATTGCTGGAGAAACTCAGCAGGTCTGGAAGCATCTCCATTAGTGAGTTAATGTTTCGAATATGGTGACTACTGTACATGAAACTTTAACTCTGTTGTCTCCCCGCAGATACTGCTAGACCAGCTCCTTGCTGCAGAAAGGCTGCCAACATCGAATACCCACCCCACCCTGGTAAGGCTGGCCTACAACCTCTTCCGTCAGGCAGAGGGTACAGAAGCTTGAACACACGCGCCAGCAGGTTCAGGAACAGCTTCCGCCAGGACATTATTACATGGATAAATGGACTCTCTAACCTCAAATAATGAGGATCTCGCTAACATTGATCTTGCCTAGCACACACCCTGTGCAATGTAACCTGTATGCCTCTAAGTTTTGTTTTTAAAACAACCTTTGACCTGTACATCCTTGCTCACTACGATCTGCCTGTACTGCTCGTAAACAAAGCTTTTCACTGTAGTTCGGTACATGTGACAATAAGTCAATCAGACCTGCTGAGTTTCTCCAGCAATTTCTGCCTTTGGTTCAGATCTTAGCACCCACACTTTTTTGTTTTATTCAAAGATCCTTGCACCACCTGAGTCTTCATTTCTGCTCTTAATGCAGACATGGCCATCCCTTGGCCCAGTACACGACCAGCACAGTTTTCAACTCATCGTGATGTCAGTCCACATGGAACCAAACACATGACAGCAGGGATAACAGGAGCTGCAGATGCTGG
>NW_025972583.1:0-9617 GCF_021869965.1 Rhincodon typus
TCGTGATCTTTCAAATTTGTAGTTGAAATTACTCAGATTGTAGAAAAGTCGTGAAGGTATCTTGTTGTGTCCCGAGCGTCCAAAAAAAAAGGGTTGGGGAAACAAAAATAACGCATTATGTGGGAAAACACCTGGGACCCAAGAAGAGAGAACCGTGACCAAACAAGAACCAAAAGTGTGAAAGGAAGCAACAGTGACAGAAGTGTCAAATTATTCGTGTAAGAAGCACGAGCTGAGGAAGGTGAGTCAAACATTGTCATTAACTCCAAACACATCAGAAAATAAAAGTTTTAGAGATGTATTTAAGAAAATGTTGAAATGCTGTGCAAACAGTAATTTTCTTTAGGAAAGCAATAAAGATTGTCAAAATGTCTGTAAGTACGTTTAAAATTATGTTGTATTGGCGTCATTATTTTGGAGTAAAATTATAACTAATTAATTTGCTGTTTTCTTTGTTGCCTTTTTTTGTTAAACGAACTCTAGGTAACGTGGAGAGTGACATAACTAAAAGGAGCTCTCGAAGTTTTCCCTCGTGTATAAGTACGAAACGTCTTTGAACATGTAATACCGTGTGCATCAACAGACAGAAAGCACCTTCAGAGAAGATGGCACACGCCCCAATAATAAATAAACATTAGGAATGTTTTCCATTATTCTCTCGTAGTTTTTGGTATACCAGGTGAGATATAACATATTTTTATATATTTTCAATAATATATTTAGTTTGGCATTGGAATAATCCAAGTCGTGTCTTTATTTCAACAAACCTGATTTCTCAGCACTTTCATACTTATTCAAGGAAAAACAGTGTCTTTTTTTTGCCCCAATGACGCTGCTGTACAATAGAATCCAGTAAAATTTTAATTGTCTTCCATTTTCCACGTTCTATTTTTACCATCATGTCTGCGAGTGCCCGATCTACATCGGGTCTCAATGTATTTTAATAAAAAAATCATTGCGCCGTCCATGTTTCAGCAATTGGGTTTAGTCTTTGAAACATCCAAGCTATCTGAGCTTATCATGATTTAAGCGATCAGTCGTTTTGTATTACATTACATGGTGGCGGTGCCTTGAGATTCTACAGAAAATTTCTTTCAAACACCCGAGGTATATTGTCATGTCTATCTACATCACATTACATGAAGATCCTTTGATGAATTTACCTTAGCTAACAACACACACCGTAGTGTTTCCACATTTACCTTAAAGGGAAATGTCGTCCGCTTTATGATACCGTCATGGACGAGATAAGGCATTGACTATTAACGCTGCAATAACTTATTTTGATTACTTGTTCCTTTTCATTAGAGTTTCTCATGGCCCATGTAAATTTTGCTGCATTTCCGAATGTACCAGAATTATAAAGTTTGGAAAGAAAGGCTTTCATTTCGTGTTCAAAAATGATACGAGAAATGCAATCATAAACTTCCAAAAAGCGTAGAAGACAGCCTACTGGCACAGGAAGACAAGATTTAGTGCAAATCAGTGCGACTTAATTAAAGTGGAAACAAAGGGAAATGGCACATATAAAATCACTAAAGTCGGGCGGCACATGGAGAGGCGATTATACCGGTAAATGAGGGGCGCTGCTTTGTACTGTATAGGTTAGAAGTTTCTATCTGTTATTGTACAGCAACAGTACACATACAGGAAAGTGAGTGTGTACCATCGCGCACCCAATAAGGTACTGAACAATGCTTTAGTTATCAGAACGTCAGTTACTCGCGACGGAATTGAAAAAGAAACTCAAGTGCTCTTGTAACATCACTTATAGCATCTCTCTCTGGTCAATGGTAACCCGTAACATGTCAATTTTGATTTATTTATTGCAATGTGTGTTTGATTGCAAAATACAGTGCAGATTGTTGTATAGTGTCGCCATACACAGGCACCATCTTAAAACAGAGGAAAATTCAGGCAACAGAAAGAACACGAAGTCAGCAAAACAATGAAATAAAGTTCAGCTTTGCAGTGCTTCTTGTTAAGTGCTCAGCCACGGGCCTGGGGCCCACAGCCACGGGTCCTCTTGCCGGGGCTGCCACCGCGAGTCCTCGTCGATGCAGTAACCGTCGAGGTCGGACAAAGAAAAGAACAGCGGACGGAGTGGATGATCCCCGGGCTCAGGAGTCTTATTTTGCAGACACATCGTGCACGTGTTGAATTGTTTTATTTGTGCGTTTGAGCGGCGCATGTTGCTTTGTAATGTCAGGTGGTTTTTGCGTGGCTCTCGTGTGCTGGAACATTTCCTTGTCATTTCAAACATGCCAGCCTCGAACTTTTCCACGTTCATCAACATGTGGAACTGAATTGCTTCAGTATATGAGGAGTCTCAAATTGTGGCAAATACTGAGCGATTAAACAAAATCTTAACTTCTGAACTCATGGTGCAGGGAAAGTCATTAATGATGAAGGTGAAAGTAATTGTTCCAAGGACATGACATTGTTGAAAAGATCTCCCGTGGAAAGGGCGCAGGTCCATCTTTGAAGAAGTTGATGAGGAATTATCTGCGCTGATGAAAACTTAAAAACATGCTCTGGCGCGTGATGAGTGATGACCATCTAATGCTTTTGTATCATCGACAGCTAAGGGTGAGGTACCGGAAAACTTGACAGTGGAACATATTGTGCAATTCTTTAAGAAAGGTGGTGCGGAAAAAGCCAGGGGACTATCGACTACGAGCCTGACTTCAGTGTTGGGTAAGCTGTTGGAGGGGATTCTGATGGACAGGATTTACATGCATTTAGAAAGACGAGGACTGGTAAGGAATTGTCTGCATGGTTCTCTCGGGAACTTGATTGAGTTTTTTGAAAAGTTGACAAAGAAGCTTGATGAATGCAGAGCGGTAGACGTTGTCTATATAGACTTCAGCAAGGCGCTCGACAAGGTTCCACAGGGTTGACTCGTTCGGAAGGTTCGATCAAATGGAATCCAGGGAGAGCAAGCCAATTGGATACAGAATTGGCTTGAAGACAGAAGACAGAGGGTGGTTGTAGGGGATTGTTTATCAGATTGGAGGTGCGACCGGATGTGTTCCACAAGGATCAGTGCTGGGCCGAATTTTCCGTTTATCTAAGCGATTCGGATGTGGATTCAGGAGGTCCGGTTTGTAAGTTTGCAGATGGCACCAAAATTGGTGGTGCAGTGGAAAGTGAAAAAGGGTACCTCAGAGTACAACCAGACCTTGATCAGTTGGGCCAATTGACGGAGGAGTGGCAGATTTTGTTTAATTTAGATAAATGTAACGTGTTGCATTTTGGTAAGGCAAACCAGGTTTGGACTTATACACTTAATGTTACAGTCCGAGTGAGTGTTTTTGAACAAAGAGTTCTGAGGGTACAGATTCATAGCTCCACGAAAGTGCAACTGCATTTAGGCAGGTGGTGAACAAAGCGTTTGGTATGTTTGTCTTCACTGGTCAGTACACTGAGTAAAGGAGTTGGGACATCATGTTGTGGTTGCACAGGTCATTGGTAAGGCCACTTTCAGAATTGTGCGTTCAATTCCCATCTCCTTATTAAAGATGATGCTACATTTGAAAGGGTTCAGAAAAGATCTCCAAGAATGTTGTGGGGATTGGAGGTTTGAAGCTAGAGGGACATGGTGAATAGTCTGGGGCTTTTTTTCTCTGGTACGTCAGAGACTGAGGGGTGACCATATAGAGGTGTATAAAATGATAATCGGGCAGCTAGGACGAATAGCCAAGGTCTTTTTCCCAGGGTAGGTGAGTCAAAAACTAGAGGGCACGGGTATAAGGTGAGAGTGGAAAGACTTAAAAGGGACCTGGGGTACTCAGCTCCTGCAGAGGGTGATATGCGTATGGAACGACCTGCCAGAGGAGGTCCTGGAGACCGTACAATCCCAGTGTTTCAAAGTCATCTGGATGTTTATGTGAGTAGGAAGTGTTTAGAGAAATATGGGCCAAATGCTGGAACATGGGAACAGATGAGTTTACGATATTGGTCAGCGCGAACAAGTTGACTGAAGAGTTTGTTTCTGGGCTGTACAATTCTATGAATCTACAATATTGTTCCTTTTAAGTATTTCTAAACCCACGTCCCAGAGAGTGTTTTTTTTTTCTTGAAAGTAAACATTATTAGATTCATAGCGTCAAAGTCAGGTCTCTGGCCTATCGCATCTGAACCATGAAAAGAAACAACCAACTTTCTATTCTAATATCATTTCTAGCATCTTCTGGTTTTTTTTTTCATCTTTTCTACTCTAAACGCTCTACCCCAATGATAAATTGATGTCAAGTGATCATTGATCACTCCATCATGTGGAAACATTTCTTCCTGTCTACCCTAACTACGCTCCCCATAATTTGTTTTAGATCTCAATCTCGTCCCCACTCAATCTCCTCTGCTCAAAGGAACACAATAACTCCAACGCTGAAGTCCAGGCAACATCCTATACACATCTGCACCGATAACATATTGCTTCCGCCATTTAAATTCGAAAACTACCTCCAACACTGCAGCTGTGCCCTTACCAACGTTTTATACAGTTTCAGCATCGTCAGCCTTCTCTTAAATTCTATGCCTTGGCTAATGAAGTCTAAGAATATGCCTTGCTAACCATATTTTCAGCTGTGCTGATCGCTTCAGGAAACGATGGACATACATACCAAGTTCCCTGCGCTCCTTGGTGCGAATGAAGATCCTGCATTTCATCATCATTTCCATTGCCTTGTTTGTCCTGAACAAGTGCATTGCCTTATATTTATCCGGATTGAATTTCATTCGAAGACTGAACACTCATGAGTGTTTCTTTATGCTTCACAGTATCAAATGATTTGTGATTTTAAGAACAACTACCCTTATTTCCACATTGAATTCCAGATCTGTTGCACAAATTTAGGCCGATGTTCCAATGAAGTGGGTATCACGTTGGGCCTGGGTGTAAGTTAACTGAGCACACGGGACAACTTATTGTTCAGTATCTGATGGTTACATGATGGCACTTTCCATGCTTTTGATCATAACCGAGCGAGCCCCGTGGGGTAGCAATTGGTTGTCTTGGGTTTTATATCTGCTTTGTGGATATGAATTCTTGTGCATTTCCTACATTTTCGGGTAGACACCTGTATTTTTATCTCGGCTGGGAAAAAAAAAAGTACTTGTCTTTAGCCGCAGCTTCTTGCGCATCATTAAAACTCCGGAATGCAGTCACGGTCCATGGCCTGTACAACATTTGTTTCTTTTTGACTGAATTTTAATGATGTATGGAATGAATCAAGAGGTGGCCGAGATGATTTATTAAAACTGGGAAGCCCTTCCGAATAGGTAGGACAATTATGTATCATATGATAGACAGCACCAAATCAAGGAATTATTCCCAGATTCTGAGATAAAAACTATCCAAGGAGTACATGCCTTTTGTTTAGGGGGTGGGGGCGGTGGGAGGGGAGGTTTGCAGAGTTATCTGATAGGACAGGAGATAGATGTGTGATTGCCGGAGAGGGGCAAGCTGCTTAGGCCTGTGTTTGAAGACGGAGACTATACGGATGAAGTCACTGTAATTAGGGAAGCTTTCATGGATCACTGGAGGAGTGAGGACATCTGTGGGAGATGTAGAGCTTCCAAAAATTACTTAATTATTGAGGGAGCTGTGTAACGAACCGATTCTAATATCAGGTTTGCAATGAATCAGATTTATTGATTCAGATTTAATTTATTTCTGGCACTAATTGTATTCTTTTTGTTCCAGCCAATATTGTCACCCGACCGACAATTCGACTCACGAATTGCGGGCTTGCCCAGAGGACCACAATCTACCTCATAGTGATGACCACAAGCGATCTCCTGTCTTCATTTTCTACCTCCTCGTCAATCGAATTTTAAGCCGTCGCTTCCCACAGCTATTTTGTTCTTACATTTTAGCCTGTCGCAACGGCTGCAGTGATCGATTGTTCTGTCTGGTCAACAGTCTCTTTCACTTTTGACCGATTCATATCCATCCATTTCCAGAGTCTCAGAAGAAGCTACTGTACTCCGAAGTCCGCAGCTCTGGTCATCGGGGTGATTTACTTTGTCAGTTATGTGAGAAACATACCCTAATACTTCAGCAATATCCCGTTCCAAGTGTACAATAATTTGCAGATCGACTGGAGGGCCAATCCCAGCATTGACACAGCTCCTGCCTGGAGAGCCTTTTACTGGGTCCATGTGGTTTTAACACCTTTGGCTCCCTATGTCGCCGTGGCTTTGTTGAACCTCCTGATGGTGAGACACATCGTCATTGCAAGCCGGGTCCGTCGAGGATTCCGAGGAAATGGCGGTGGATCGCAGGACCCTGAGATGCAAAGTCGGAGAAGAGCCCTCGTCTTCCTTTTTGCCGCCTCAGCGAGTTTCATATTGCTGTGGATGCCCATGGTCGGACTGTTTCTGTTCGCACGTGTCACTGAAACTTATCCTTATCGCAGCTTCAATGAGCCATTTGCTTTTGTCAATGAAACCGCCAAGATGCTCAGTGTTCTGAACTGTAGCACCAACAAGTTTACGGATGCTCTCACTCAATCTAAGTTCAGGGCAGAGCTGAGGACGGCAGTGCGAAAGTGCACCAAACTATTTGGGAAATTAGCTACTGTGTAAAATTGAGCAAAGTGTAGCCTCACATCCTGTTTATAAAATCCCTATGAAATCATTAAATAGACGTAAATAAATCTTACGCAGCAAATTGTTCTGCATTGCCCTTCTTCATTTTTGAAAACTGTCAATACCTCTTCTTTGTTCGTGTACGATAAGCTATGAAAACATTAATGCAACACCAAGATAGTTAATCACAAATAACCTGGCATTTTCAATGCAGTGATAGTTAGTGCACCTGTCTCACAGCACCAGGGGCCTGGGTGTGATTCGAGCCTCGGGTGACTGTCTTTCTGGGATTTGGACATACTCCCAGTGGGATTACTCTGGTTTCCTCCCGCAGTCTAAAGTTTGACAGGTTAGGTGGATTGTGCATGCTAAATTACCCATAGTGTCGAGGGATGTGGGAAATGGGAAATGCAGAGTTACAGGGATAGGTCAGTGGGTGGGTCTCAGTGCAGTGGTCATTGGAAGGCAGAGATAGTAGGAACTGCAGATACTGAAGAATCTGCGATAACAAGGTGGAGAGCTGGATGAACACAGCAGGCCAAGCAGCATCATAGGAGCAGAATGGCTGACGTTTCGGGCCTAGACCCTTCATCAGAATTGGGGGAGGGTAAGGGGGTTCTGAAATAAATAGGGAGAGAGGGGGAGGCGGATAGAAGATGGATAGAGGAGAAGATAGGTGGAGAGGAAACAGACAGGTCAAAGAGGCGGGGATGGAGCCAGTAAAGGTGAGTGCAGGTGGGGAGGTAGGGAGGAGATAGGTCAGTCCAGGGAGGACGGACAGGTCAAGGGGGCGGGATGAGGTTAGTAGGTAGGAAATGAGGGTGCAGCTTGAGGTGGGAGGAGGGGATAGGTGGGAGGAAGAACAGGTTAGGGAGGCGGAGACGAACTGGGCTGGTTTTGGGATGCGGCAGGGGGAGGGGAGATTTTGAAGCTTGTGAAATCTACATTGATACCATTGGGCTGCAGGGTTCCCAAGCGGAAAGTGAGTTGCTGTTCCTGCAACCTTCGGGTGGCATCGTTGAGGCACTGCAGGAGGCCCAGGATGGACATGCCGTTTGAGGAATGGGAGGGGGAGTTGAAATGGCTCGCGACTGGGAAGTGCAGTTGTTTAGTGCGAACCGAGCGTAGGTGTTCTGCAAAGTGGTCCCCAAGACTCTACTTCGTTTCTCCGATGTAGAGGAGGCCACAGCGGATGCAGTATACCACATCAGCAGATTTGCAGGTGAACATCTGCTTGATGTGGAAAGTCTTCTTGGAGCCTGGGATGGGGGTGAGGGAGGAGGTGTGGGCCGAGGTGTAACACTTCCTGCGGTTGCAGGGAAAAGTGCCGGGTGTCGTGGGGCTGGAGGGGAATGTGGAGCGGACAAGGGAGTCACGGAGAGAGTGGTCCCTCCGGAAAGCAGATAAGGGTGGGGAGGGAAAAATGTCTTTGGTGGTGGGTTCGGATTGCAGATGGCGGAAGTGTCGGAGGATGATGCGTTGGATCCGGAGGTTGGTGGGGTGGTACGTGAGGGCGAGGGGGATTCTTTTTTGGTTGTTATTGCGGGGACGGGGTGTGAGGGATGAGTTGCGGGAAATGCAGGAGACACGGTCGAGGGCGTTCTCCATCACTGAGTGGGGGAAGTTGCGGTCCTTGAAAAACGAGGACAACTGAGATGTACAGGAGTGGAATGCCTTATCCTGGGAGCAGGTGCGGCAGAGGCGAAGGAATTGGGAATAGAGGGTGGCATTTTGACACGAAGGTGGGTGGGAGGAAGTGTATTCTTGTTTTTAGCTGTGGGAGTCTGTGGGCTTGAAATGGATATCGGTTTCATTGGAAGGCAGTCTGGACTGGATGGGCTGAATGGCCTGCTACCACACTGACGGGATTCTATGATTCTAGTTTTGCCATGTTGAGAAATTAACCATGTGCATTTCATCTAATGTAACATAATTGTGAAATCATGTACGAATTAAAACCTAAGTCAATAAGTGACATAAGTGTTCCTGATTGTACAAATTATTTAAAAAATTCCCTTAGTCACTTCTTAATTTGAATGAACATATGCCTGTGCCAATTACTGAGCAATTCACCAGAACCGGTTAGCAATGGAATTTGAACAATGCATTGGACTGGAACAAACGGTCTCTGGCTCCAGTGCAATGTTATCATTTCAATGAATGGGTTGCTGTTATCTCCATGTTGAAATAATATTTCTGTACAGCCAACAATTTTGAATTGTTGTCTGCACATGTCATTTTGCACAGTGAATGTATCTCAGTTTAGATTAAACGGGTGTCATAACTGAATCCAAACACCTCATCATCTTACCAGCTAAAGAAATAGAATATGCATAGTCAGAGACCAATTCACTGGAGACTGCTGTAGTACTGTGTAGCCGAAGCAAGGTTGGAATGATAGTTTAAATCAGTCTCCCTGTCAGTTGCACAGTAGTGGATTAGTGGACCAGATTACTGTTATAATTTTATTCCCTGTTGTACCTAAGGGAGAACACTAATTCAGCCGTGGGCATACAGGATTAGGTCTTTTTTGAAGCACAATATGAAACAATATATTTAGCATTTGTGGTCATGTGTGTCAAAAATATTCCTCCACATTCCAATTCTCAACTGTATCTCCAAATTGCTCTAACATTCTGAAATATATAAGCAGCCCCAGTTTTGAAACCTCTCTTGGAATCCATCTCTGCCACTGTTCTAGGTTGCACCTTCGAAATTCTAACAAATCCCTCAGCAAAGAAATTGCTCCTCATCTCCATCGTTGCTCTTTCTTGGAGTTGGCATTTTTGGAATTGTCGTACCTCGTTATTGTTAATACCAACTCGGGGGAACACAATATCCTCCTTCACCCTGTCAGAATCGTTCATAAAGTTGGATGTCTCTATAAACTGAACTCTCAATCTTCTCTGTTCCAAGAAGAATATGCAAAATGTCTGCAATCATTTGTAGCGATTAGTACTAATTTGTAGCACTTACTGTCTTTTGTTATCCCATTCTCCATTGCAGTGCGAGGGCTGACATCT
>NW_025972584.1:0-9616 GCF_021869965.1 Rhincodon typus
CAGCCTTCCTGCTCCTCTGATGCTGCTTGGCCTGCTGTGTTCATCCAACTCTACACCTGGTTATCTCACAATATTCCAAGTGTAGTCTAACCAGAGTTTTATAGAGCTGCACCATAACCTCGCAAGCAACTTATATAAGGTTTGGGGCTGAATTGAGGAAGCAGAGATAACAGATGAATGCCAAAACATAGATTAGGATCCCAATACGTGATTCAAACATGCTAATGAGGCTTCTTGCAGTTCCCAACTGCCTGAATCAAGCAGTGCCCAAAACTGAGAGAAAGCTGCAAGGATAGCAACTTTTAATTTTAAATCAGTCATCACCCATGCTTGCAGGGTAATGGTAAGTCAAAGAATTGACAGCAGCTTTTTGAACATCTGAAGAATCACTGTCAAACACAATACTGTCTATGATCCACACACATATGCTTTATGTGAGGGATACTGGATAGCAGTCAGCTATGCACTCCCATGATAATTTCCTATGGGCACTGAGGCTAGTAGTAACAGTCCCATTCCTGCCAGTATCCAAAGTGAGGTCAACTCAATCAGCACGAAAAGATTGAATCTGTCATCAAGGGAGCTTCTACAAATTCCTCTTTTAGCAAAAGAAAAAATTAGCAGCCGTCAACCAATTTCAACTGAGCATGTTCCGTTCATAAATTAAAGAATGCCATCCTTACTAACTGCAGATTTAAGTGGGGGAAAGAACGCAGATTGCCATTAATTTTGTGTACTTTTCAAAAACAAATCTCCAAACATAAAGACATGCATTTATGCAGCATCTTTCACCAGCTAAGAATGCCCCAAAGTACTTTATACCCAATTAAGTATTTCTTTATAAGGCAAAGTAGCCAATGCTTGAATGCAAGACTTATTGATAAGTGAATACTGAGCTTATTTCACATTATCATTAAAATTTACTTTTCCTTTGGGATGTTTCTATTGTCATGTTTTAGTATCTTTTGAGCATGTTTTCATAAAAGGTTTCAGAGAATTAGTTACTTCAACATTGGAGTACAGGAGCAGGAATAGGCTTTCAGTTCGTCAAGCCAGCCCCACCATTCAATATAGTCATAGCTGATCATCTCCTTGAATACCTTTTTCCTCTACTAGCCTCATATTCCTTAACATCATTGGTATTAAAAATATCTACCAATTTCTACTTTAAATATATTCAAAAACTCAGCATCCACAGGCTCCTGAGGTAGAGAATTTCAAAGGTTCATAATGCTCTTTATTTTTATTTCTTTATTCATTAACGGGATGAGGACGTTGCTGGCTAGGCAGCATTTATTGTTCATCCCTAATTGCCCAGAGGGCTGTTCAGAGTCAACCACATTTTGGTGGGTCTGGAGTCACATGTAGGCCAGACCAGGTAAGGATGGCAGATTTCTTCCCCTAATGGACATTAGTGAACCAGATGGGTTTTTCCTGACAATCGACAATGGATTCATGGTCATCATAAGATTCTTAATTCCAGATATTTTTATTGAATTCAAATTCCACCATCTGCCTTGGTGGGATTCGAACTCAGGTCCCCAGAATGTTATCTGGGTCTCTGGATTAACAGTCCAGCGATAATACCATTAGGCCATTGCCTCCCCTCGAGTAAAAGAATCTTCCCTTGTCTCAGTCTTAAGTGACATGTACCTTATTTTAAAGTTCTGTCCCCTGGTTCTATACGCCCCACTCAGGGGAAACATCTAACCTACATCTACCCTTTTACCCCTTCCAGAATTTTGTAGATTTTAATCAACTCTGATGAATACAGCTCCAATTTGCCCAATCTCTCTTCATGGAACAGTTCCATCATCCCGGGAACAAATCTGGTGAACCTTCATTGCACTCCCTCAATGGGTGTAATATCTTTCCTGAGGTAAGGAGAGCAAGCCTGCACACAGTGCACCAGGTGTGGGTCTAACCAAGTTTCCATACAATTCAAGCAAGACTTCACTGTTCCTGTCAATAAAGGCTAACATTCCATTAGCCTTCCTAATAACTTGCTACACCTGTATGTTAGCTTAGAATGATTTATCCATAAGGACACACCAGTCCCTTTGTACATCTATTCTTTCTTTCTAACCTCTTACCATTTAGAAATAATCTACACATTTGTTCTTCCTATCAAAGTAGACAACTTCACATTTTTCTACATTATATTCATCTGCCATGTACTTGCCCATTCACTAGGTCTGTCTCAATACTCTTGCAGCTATTTTGCAGCTTTCACACAACAAATATTCCCACCTAGCTTTTTGTCACCTACCAATTTGGGAATATTACATTGGATTCCCACATCCACATCCTTAGATATTTTTATGACCGAAGCTGCGGAGTGCTCTATGTTCAAATCCCACTACTCTGCAAGTCACAACATAAAACAAATACTTTTTCCAGTTACCAAGATGAACAATTAAATATCTTTGTTTTATTTTAAACCTCATACAAATAATCTATCAATCAAACTTCTTAATGAACACAATTAAGAGTTTACTATCAGAAAAAATGTATTCAATAAATATGCAATAATTGGGGATCATACACAGTCAGTAATCTGGAAGTGTAACTGTTTATTCCTCCAAATACCGCGAGGACAAAAAATGATTTTTCTGCAGATATGACTTTCAGAGGGTTACTATTGAAGGTAAAACAATAGTTTGGGATGTTCTGGAATCTGTTGCTCTGATGTTAAGGCGTATAAAGATAGTAATCATATGCAAGCATCTGTCAAGTCATGAAGACACAGTTTGCTCAGGAAGTACAATTTTGAGATGTTCCTTCAATCACTCTTTCAAAAGAACAAATAGGTTTCAGCCACAACTCAACAAGAGGGTTTTCTTTGCAGAAATGGGAGAGATCAGCTGGGCTGCTTGTTTATAGGAAGCTTTCCTCCAACTCAGCTTGTTATTAGCAGGTTTCCCTCTAACTCAGCTGGTTATGGAATCATAGAATCCCTACAGTATGATAGCAGAGTATTCAGCCCATTGAGTCCACACTGCTCCTCCGAAGACCATCCCACACATACCCACCCCCTCCTAACATAACCTGTAACACTGCATTTCCCATGGTTAATCCATCTAGCTTCCACATCGCTGGACATTATGGGCAATTTAGCACGTCCAACCCACCTAACCTGGCTTTACTCCAACTGATCTGGATCAACAAGACTATATCCCCAAGCCAGTCATTGTTCAAAACTAGGTCCGCTGACATTTACAGCAAAGTAAGCAATTATCACCAGTCATGTAATTTATAGGAAGCCTTATTTAAAATAAAAGTCTCATAAATGATAGTAAAAGTTCATGGACCTTTTATGTGTCTGCAAAATTGGAAGAAATTTCTGTTTCCACAGTTCTTCAAAACTTAAATCCTCCAAGCAATATTAATCATAAAGACACTTTATAACAATAGTGAATATCTAGGATCCAAGTACTTATTTATGGACTTATTTAAGACAGAGATGGGGAGGGACTTCTTCTCTCAGCAGGGAGTGAATCTGTGGAATACTTTACCACAGAGGGGTGTCGAGGGTGGGTCATTCAGTATATTCAAGGCTGAGATAGATTTTTAATCAGTGAGGGGAATTAAGGGGAAAAGGCAGGAAGGTGGAGTTGAGGATAATCAGATCAGCCATGATCTCATTGAATGGTGGAGTAGATTCAATTGGCTGAATGGCCTAGTTCTGCTCTTACATTTTATGGTCTTGCATAATCTCACTAGTCACCGCCTGCCATCATGAGAATGACCTGTTTACTCTTACCCTTTTTCTGCCTGTTAGTTAATCCATAATCCATTCTAATACATTACTTTCTATGTCTTAATTTTGCCATGATGTGGAGATGCCGGTGTTGGACTGGGGTGGACAAGTTCAGAAGTCACATGATGCCAGGTTATAGTCCAACAGGTTTATTTGAAATCACAAGCTTTCTGAGCGCTGCTCCTTCATCAGTTGGAAGTGAAGAGAACCCACAGGCTGGGAATTTATAGGCAGAGAGATCAAAAGATTGTACAAATGGTGTGAGTGGATTGTGGACAGGCTGAATAACAAGTCTGCAGGTGATCAAAAGTGACAGATGGTGTGAGTAAAGTGTCAACAGCTGAATTGCAAGTGAAGGAATGGCCTATAATCCGATTAAATGAGGCAGAGAGATAATTGCAAAAGATTAAAAATAAGGTGGTGCTGGAGACAAACCAAATGGCTGGAATAACATGATAGGTGTAACAGTCACATGCTGGGGGTCTAATCAAAGTAACAAGGAATCCAAAACTGCACAAATTAATTAACATAGAGAGACCATAACTAGTTATCAAGGTGATGGTGTCAAAACAGCACAGTAAGGAAGATTTTACAGAAAGAGAACAGTATGGTGGGGTTACGTGTAGCATGGCATGAACCTATGATCATGGTTGAGGCCGTCTTCATTCATACGGAACTTGGCTATCAGTTTCTGCTCGGCAATTCTGCATTGTCCTGTATCTTGAAGGCCACCTTGGAGGACGCTTACCCAAAGATCAGAGGCTGAATGTCCTTGACCGCTGCAGTGTTCCCCCACTGTGAGGGAACATCCCTGTCACAGAGTCATAGAGTCCTACAGCACAGAGACAGCCCTTTGGTCCATACAGGTTCCATGCCAACCAAAATGTCCATCCACACTAACCCCATTTCCATGCACTTTGCCTATATCCTTCTAAACCCTTCCTATCCATGTATTTGTCCAAATGCCTTTTAAATGTTGTTAATATACCCCTCTTAACCACTTCTGCTGGCAGCTCATTCCATATGTGTACCATCCTCTGTGTAAAAAAAGTTACCCCTCAGATTCTCATGTATTCTCTCCTGTCTTATCTTAAATTGATACCCTCTAGTCCTTGATTCCCCAACCCAGGGAAAAAGACTGAGTGTATTCACCATATTCATGCCTTTCATGATCTTATACACTTCTATAAGATCCCCCCCAAGTCTCCTATGCTCTAAAGGAAGAGCTTGTCCAATCTTTCCCTATAACTCAGTCCCTTGATACGTGGCAACATCCTCGTAAATTCCCCCTACACTCTTTCCAGTTTAATAACATCTTTCCTATAGTAAGGTGACCAAAACTGAACACAATACTCCAAGTGCGGCCTCACCAACATCCTGTACAACTGCAACATAACTTCCCAACTTCTACACTCAATGCCCTGACTGATGAAGGCCAGTGTGTCAAAAGTCTTCTTCACTGCCCTATCTACCTGTGATCCACTTTCAGAGAACTGTGCACCTGAACTCCAAAGTCCCCCTGTTCCACTATACTCCTTAAGGCCCTACCATTCACCATGAAACTCCTACCTGGAATTGACTTTCCAAAATGCAATACCTCACACTTATCCATATTAAACTCCATTTGCCATTTCTCAGGCCACTTCCCCAGCTGATCAAGATCCTGCTGCAATTTCTAATAGCCTTCCTCACTGTCCACGATACCACCTACTTTAGCATCATCTGCAAACTTATTAATCATGCCTTGTACATTCTCATCTAAATCTAAATTGATGTGGATAACAAACAGCAATGGGCCCAGCACCGACCACTGAAGCACACCACTAGTCACAGGCTTCCAGTCCAACAAGCATCCTTCCACTCTTATACTCTGCTTCCTACCATCAAGCCAGTTGTATGTCCAATCTGCCAGCTCTCCCTGGATTCCATGCGATCTAACCTTACAGAGCAGCCTACCATGTGGAACCTTACCAATGGCCTTACTGAAATTCATATTGACTACGTCTACCGCTCTGCCCTCATTAACCTTCCTGGTCACTTCATCCTGTCTGGTACTTGTTGCATGGTGTCCATTCATCCATGTCATAGCATCTGCATTGTCTCACCAATAAACAATGCCTTGGGGCATCCTTGCCTGCAGCTTATGAGGTGGACAACTTTGGCCAAGTCATATGAGTATCTGCCGTGTATGTGGTGGGTGGTGTTTCCAAATGTCAACACGGACACTGCTATCTGGGGACATGGGTTCAAATCCTACAAAGGCAGATTGTGCAAGTTGAACTGAATGATTAAAAATTTGGAATTGAGGGCTCATCTCTGGTAATGGTACCCATGTGTTGATTGTCATATAAACTCATCTGGTTCACTAATGTCATACAGAGAAGGAAGTCTGCTGCCCTTAGCTGTTGGTCACCCACTATTAACTCCAGACCCACAGTAATGTAGCAGGTTCTTAACTGTCCTCTGAAATGGCTGAGCAAATTAATCCATTCCAGGGCAATTAGGGCTAGGTAATAAATGTTGGCCTGCCCAGCCCAGATCCCGTGAAAGAATAAAGTGAAAAATATTTGAATTATTAATCCTATTTTGTAGGTACTTCTAGAGAAGTTTGTGTTCTTACTCATAAGAGCAAGAATGAGTAGTCTACATTGGAGAATGACTCATACCATTGAAAATGTATCTGTGGTGGTTCCAAATTTGTAACAATTATTTACATTATTATTATAATACTGTGGGTATGCGGAGGCATAGGAAAGGCTGAAAAATAAGATTTACAAAGATAATTGCACAACGGTGAAGTGGAAAGAAGAAAGATTTTAATACCATAAGAAGTAGGTGAGGAAGTAGACCATTCAGCCCATCAAGTCTGTTCCATCATTCAATGAGATTGTGGCTGATCTGGTGGTCTTCACATCCACTTTCCTGCATTTTCCCCATAACCCTTCATTTCCCTACTGATTGCAATTCTATTTCCGCCTTGAATACACTTAATGACCCACCCTGAACAGCCCTCTGCGGTAAAGAATTCCACAGATTCTGAGGGAAGGAATTCTTCCTCATCTCTGTCTTAATTATGTGACCCCTTATTCTGAGATTATACCCTCTGGTACGAGACTCTCCCACACGGGGAAACAACCTCTCCACGTTTACTGTGTCATGTCCCCTAAGATTTATATTTCAATAAGATGGCCTCATTCTTCTAAACTCCAATCAGAACAGGCCCAACCTAAGATAACTTAAAGGAACAAGTCTAAAGACCATCAATAAGAACAGCCACCAAGAAATCCAATAGGCAATTCTAATGAAACTTTTTAAACAGAATGTCTACTATATGGATTCATTTCCCACAGGCAATGGTTGAAGTGAATGGGTATGGATGAATTTAAGGCCAAGTTTGGATAGACACTTCCAGGAGAGGATTACACTAATATAATTAGGTGAGGAATGATGAGACATTATTTGTGACATATAAGCACCGATATGGAGCAGTGGGGTCAACTTGGTTGTTTCTGTTCTGTAAATTGTATGAAATACATTAAACCCTCTGTTGCAATGAATTATACCATGTTCTTTTTTTATGACCAATATGACTTTTTGTTAATGCTGTGACCCTACAACTACTGAGGGCCATAAGTATGGATATTAATGTGGAAATATTTTAGTGGTTTATTCACCATCGGTTACCTGTCAATCATCGTATCCATGCTCTTAATACACACATTCACTGCTGCTGCATGGTATGTGCTGAATGGCTGTCTATGGAGTCATTTATCCGATAGCATTAAGGATCCAATTTGTTATCATGTCACGGATAACACAGTGTGGAGCTGGAGAAACACAGCAGGCCAGACAGCATCAGAGGAGCAGGAAAGTTGGTGTTTCGGGTCGGGACCCTTCAGAAGGGTCTTCTGATGCTGCCTGGCCTGCTGTGTTCCTCCAGCTCCACACTGTGTTATCTCTGACTCCAGCATCTGCAGTTCCTACTATTTCTGTTATCATTTCCTATCTGATTTTACATTAATAACATACAATCGTGATGCCTTTTCAGCTGTTCAAAATGTGGTGGAGGAGGTTGTATTGCTGTGGTATGATACAAATGCCTAGATCCTGGTTGTTAAATGGTATCTTCTGGATTCTTTGTTGCAAAATCATACACCTGGATTTTGTTGCGATGATATTAAATACCTTATGATGTTTTACTGAGTCAAACGTACTATATGAATGCAGGTTGTTGATATGATGCAAGTTCCTGGCTCTGAATGGTGATTTTACCGTTGCCACTTGGGGAATTTTGTCTTATCTTCAAATATTGCTAGGACTTTGTAAGTACATCTTGAGAAGAGTGTGTTAGTGCCCATGAGAGCAAGAATGCATAGCTAATAAGAATTAAACATACTACTGAAAATGTATCTGTGGTAGATCCAAATTTGTAACAATTACTTATATTGTCATTGTAGGGGAAGTTATGCCGTCATGGTGTTGTTATTGGATTAGAAACTCAAAAACCCAGGAAATATTCTGGGGATGCTGGTTCGAATCCCACCACAACAGATAGCAGAATATAAATTCAATTTTTAAAAAAGTCCTGGCTGAAAATTCTAAAGATGAACATTGGGGTGGCATGGTTGTCCAGTGGTTAGCACTGCTGCCTCACAGCACCAGGGACCTGGATTTGATTCTACCTTCGGTGACTGCCTGTGTGGAGTTTGTATGCTTTCCCTGTGCCTGCATGGGTTTCCTCCGGGTGCTCTGGTTTCTTCTCACAGTCCAAAGATGTACAGGTTAGGTGGATTAGCCATGGGGAATGCAGGGTTACAGGGGTGGGATGCTCTTGGAGGATCAGTTTGGACTTGATGGGCTGAATGGCCTGCTTTCATACCGTAGGGGTTCTATGATTAATCCATTGCCAATTGTTGAAAAATCCCATCTGGTTCACTAATGTCCTTTAGGGAAGGAAATCTGCCGTCCTTACCCATTCTGGTCTACATGTGACTCAAGATCCTCAATGGGACTGACTGTTAAATGGCTCACTGTTGCAATGAATTATACCATGTTCTTTTTTGATCATGTATTCTGAAATACCCTGAAATGGCCTGGTGACACTCAGTATTTAGGGGTTTAATCAAACCATATAAAAAGTCTGAACAAAGGAACTATCTGGCATTGACTGACTCGCTAGAAACAACAATGGCAGAAACAGCCTTATCTCCCTGCAAAGCTCTCCTTACTAATTTCTAGGGGCTAATGCCAAAACTGGGAGAGCTGTCTCACAGCCTAGTCAAGCAACAAACTGACCTTGTGTGGGAGATACAGTTCCATCAGTATGACAATGTCCCAGAGAACATTATCACCATTCCTGAGTCATCAACATTGAATCTGGACTCCACGAAGTCTCATGGCTCCAGGTTAAACATGGGCAAGCAAATGTCCTGCTGCTTACCATCTACCATCCTCCCTTGGCTGATGGTAACGAAGGCATTGAATGTACGCTGGATGGGGAGTTTTAACATTCCCCACCAAGAGTGGCTCGGCAGCTGTACTACTGATCGAGCTGGTCGGGTCCTAAAGGACATAGTTGCTAGACTGGGTCTGCGGCAGGTGGTGAGGGAACCAACAGGAGAGAAGAACAGACTTGACCCCATCCTTACCAATCTGCCAGCTGCAGATGCATCTGTCCATGACAGTATCGGTAAGAGTGACCATCGCACCGTCTGTGTGGACATGAAGTCCCGCCTTCACATTGAGAACAACTTCCATCATAAATAACAAGGTGTAGAGCTGGATGAACACAGCAGGCCAACTTCCATCATGTTGTGTGGCACTATCACCGTGCTAAATGGGACAGACTTCACACAG
>NW_025972585.1:0-9615 GCF_021869965.1 Rhincodon typus
CACACACACACACACACACACACTCTTTCTCTCTCTGTCACACACACACACACACACTCTCACACACACTCTTTCTCTCTCTGTCACACACACACACACACTCTCACACACTCTCTCTCTCACACAGACACACACTCACACTCATATATACGCACACACACTCACTCATGTATACACACACACACTTTCTCTCTCTGTCACACACACACACACACACACTCACACACACTCACACTCTCTCTCTCTGTGTCACACACACACACTCTTTCTCTCTCTGTCACACACACACACACTCTCACACACTCTCTCTCACACAGACACACACTCACACTCATATATACACACACACACTCATATATACACACACATACACACACACAATCATATTTACACACACACACTCACGCACACACACTCATGTAAACATACACACGCACACACTCATATTTACACGCACACACTCATATTGCACACACACACACACACACAGACAGAAACACACACATACATATATGCATGCACATACACACACACACATACATGCACACTGACACAACAGACACACACACACACACACACACATAAATACACACACTCAATCTTTGGTAGCTCATTGGGAATGTGAGAAGGAACTTGGATAAGTCACATTGCCCACTGCCTGCTTGCGTGATCTGCAATAACCTTGCATCAGAATAACCCCCCACTTTAAACCAGTTTCTTCAGAAAGTGCCAGCTTCTGCAAAATACAGGCGTCGCCACACGCGATCTCTGCATTGGTGCAATTATCATGGATCAGATACAGTAACCCAGGAGCGTGCAAGGCTGCTTAGCAACATGTTCTATGCTTCAGGCACCAACTAGTAACCTGATCCTGAATGACAAGTGTGATGTGAAATAGACACCAAAATACATGACTCATTAGTGCAACGTGAGGCCCCAGAATGATTAATCACATTACATAATGTCACACTCTGGTTGCACATTGTTCTTTTTGCAGTATATAGTTACTTTTGTTGACGCCTTGCAACCTAGCCCAGGGCAGGAACTTCAGGGTGAGATACAGAGTAAAGCTGCCTCTACACTGTCCCCCATCAAACACTCCCAGGGACAAGGACAGCACGGGGTTAGATACAGGGTAAAGCTTCTTCTACACCGTCCCCCAATTAAACACTCCCAGGACAGGGGCAGCATGGGGTTAGATACAGAGTAAAGCTCTCTCTACACTGTCCCCCATCAATCGTTTCCAGGACAGGGGCAGCACGGGGTTAGATACAGAGTAAAGCTCCCTCTACACTGCTCCCCATCAAACACTCCCACGGCAGGGACAGCATGGGGTTACATACAGATTAAAGCTCTTCGATCGCATTAAAGTGAATAGATCCCCTGGGTCTGATCAAGTCCATCCTTGGACGTTGTGGGAGGCTAGGTAAGAAATTGCAGAGGCCCTTGCAGAGATTTTGCTTCATATTTAGCCGCTGGTGAAGTTCCAGAAGACTGGAGAGTGGCTAATGTTGTTCCATTGTTTAAGAAAGGTAGCAAAGTCAAAACAGGGACCTACAGGCCAGTGGGACTGACATCAGTGGTAGGCAAGTTATTGGAGAGGATACTGAGGGACAGGATCAACTAACATTTGGATAGTCAAGGTCTGATCAGGGATAGTCAGCATGGATTTGTGCGAGGGAAGTCATGTCTGACAAATCTTTTAGTGTTTTTCGAAGAGGTAACCAAGAGGATGGATGAGGGTCGGGCAGTGGATGTTGTCTATATGGACTTTAGTAAGGCCTTTGACAAGGCCCCGCATAGCAGGCTCGTCATGAAGTTTAGGTTGCATGGGATCCAGGAAGAGCTGGCTAATTGGATTCAAAATTGGCTTGATGGTAGGAAGCAGAGTTTAAGGGTTGAAGGTTGTTTCTCGGACTGGAGGCCTGTGACTAGGGGTGTGCCACAGGGGTCGGTGCTGGGACCTTTGTTATTTGTTATTTACATAAATGATCTGGATGTTAATGTAAAAGGCAGTTTGCAGATGATACAAAATCAGGAGCTATCGTTGATAGCGAGGAAGGCTATGAAAAATTACAGAGGGATCTTGTTCAGTTGGGGAAGTGGGCTGAAGATTGGAAAATGCAATTCAATATAGATAAGTGTGAGGTGTTGTACTTTGGAAAGTCACACCAAGGTAGGACTTATACAGTAAACGGCAAGGTCCTGAGGAGTGTTGTGGAACAGAGGGACCTCGGATTACATGTATACAGTTGGTTAAATGCAGCATCACAAGTAGACAAGGTGGTGAAGAAGGCATTTAGCATGCTGGCCTTCATCGGTCAAGGCATTGTGTACAGGAGTTAGAACATTAGTTACAGTTGTGTAAGTCATTGGTGAGGTCGCACTTGGAGTATTGTGTACAGTTTTGGTCACCCTGTTATAGGAAAGACATAGTTAAACTGGAAAGTATGCAAAAATGATGTGTGAGGATGTTGCCAGGACTAGTAGGCCTGAGTTATAGGGAGAGGTTGGCCAGGACAGGACTTTATTCCTTGGAACGTAGGGGAATGAGGCGTGACCTTATTGAGGCATATAAAATCATGAGGGGTGTAGATAGGATGAGTGATTATCGTCTTTTTCCCAGCGATGGGGAATTGAAAACTAGAGGGAATAGGTTTAAGGTGAGATGAGAAAGATTTAAGGAGGACCTGAGGGGCAACTTCTTCACGCAGAGAGTGGTGCGTACGTGGAATGGGCTGCCAGAGAAAGTGATTGAGGCAGGTACAATAGCAACATCTATAAAACATTTGGATAGGAACATGGATGGGAAGGGTTTAGAGGGATACGGACCAAATGAAGGCAATTGGAACGAGCTGAGTGGGCACCATGGTAGACAAACAGGAGGCTGGAAAAGCACAGCAAGCCAGGAAGCATCAGGAGGGAAGGAGCAGCCAACGTTTTGGGTATAACCCTGCTTCAGGACTGGATGGGGGTTAGGGGGAGCTGCAGATGAAGAGAGGAGGGAGGGATGGAGGCGGAATGTTGCTACATGGTCAGCATGGACCAGTGTGGGCCGAAGAGCCTGTTTCCATACTGTATTATTCTGTGACTGTGACCCTATGACTGTCACTTCACTGTCCCCATGAAACACTCCCAGGACAGGGACAGCATGGGGTTAGATACAGAGTAAAGCTTTTTCTAACCTTTTAACTAAAAGCGAATGAGAAGTGAAGCTCTGATTGAAGATAAGTCCATGTCTTCTGATTTGAAAGCCTGATTGCAGAGATTGAGAAGTGTGGAGCAGTAAATGGCTTGTGATTGCTCTGTTCCTGCTTGGTCTCTATCCCGTTAATTTCTTGTTTTGAAATTAGCATGGGTAGCATGAATTTGCTGAAAGTTTTCTGTTTAATATTGAATGGGGATTTCAGGGTTTCCCAGTGAGTCTCCAAGTTGGGTAAATGTGTGTGTGCTGAGCAGCACTCATCACCGTTTGGCCTCAATCTCCATCAAGCCTAGTGAAGAGAAAAACAACACGCTTTCTGCTGTGACACGCACAGTTTCAGAAAGTGGCAGAAACAAATTCAACTCTCGTGAGGTTGCCCTGACCATCTCCTGCTCCTGTTCATTGTCTGATCATCAAATCAGCTTTCTCAATGCTGCAACTCAATAAGGTGTTAGGAACGCAGTCTCAGAGAGTCGCTCAATACTCAGTTATTCCCCAGTTTTAAGAGGGTGCTGGAATTGAGACACCTGTGGCTATCTGTACACAAATCATTGACAATGACGGTACAAGTTGAAAAGGCTTTTAAAAATGTAAACGGGACCCAGCATTTTATTTATTCTGGAATAAAGTTCAGAAAGTAATTCAGTAATGCTAGACCCTTTATAAATTATTGGTTAGGCTAGATATGAAACAGGTGCTGTAAATCAGAAACGAAAACAAGAATTGCTGGAAAAGCTCAGCAGATCTGGCAGCACCTGTGGAGAGAAATCAGAGTTAATGTTTCAGGTCCAGTGCCCCTTCAGCAGAACAGACAATGCTGCCAGAACTGCTCAGCTTTTCCAGCAATTTCTGTTTTTCTTACCAGTTAGGCCAGTGTTGGGAGTGTGTTCAGTTCTGGACCCCACTCTGCAAAGGATGAGACACTGCACTGGAGAAGCTGGGATTATTCCCATTACAACATCAAGATGGGATTTAATGGAGGTGTTTGAATTTCTGATCAGTGTAAACCAGCTAATGGTAGGAAGGTCAGGAGTCGGTGGAGATGGATTTAGGTAATTCACAAAGTAACTGAATCGGATAGGTGGAAAGTTCTCTTTTGTAATACACTGAGTTTTGTGATCAGGAATGTTCTCACTGAAAAGCAGACAGAGGCAGGTTCAGTTGTTTCTGTAGTTTAACAGTCACAGCCGCTCATGCTTTGTAAAGAGCTGGACTTCACCGTGGGGCATGTCCCTGCAGGAAACAATCGGTCCCCTTTATCCAGTTGACCATCTTGTTCCAACTCGCTGGTCTGCTTCCAAAGCAGGCCTTTCTCTGGATCTGTACCTTAACCTGTCTCTTTGTGTCCACTGTTCACACTGCTCCAGTCCATTCAGTATAATGCACACTCTCACTACTTTCTTGGCTTTCTTCATTATCAATCTTTTTGTCTTTTTCTCCCTCCCTCACTCACTCTGTCCATCTTTCTGCCTTGTTGTCTCTCTCTGTCTGTCTTTTCTTCACTGACATTCTCTCTCTGTCTCTCTCTGTTTGTCTGTCTCTCCCGTTTTCTGACACTGTATTTCTGTTTGTCTCCCTAATCCACTTTGTCACTCTTTCTTTGTTTCCCTCTCTGTTGACCTTTTGCTCTCACTTTCCCTGTCTCTTAATATCTCTTTCTCTCTGCTATCTCCTGCTTTGTGTTTTTCTCCCTACCTTTCACTGTCTCTCTCTCTCTTCCACTCTGCCTCTCTAACTCCCCTTCTGACACTCATCTGTTGTCTGTCTATATCTCTCTCTGCATCTCCCTGTCAGTCTGTCTGTCTGTCTGTCTCTCTAACTCTCATATGGTGCTTTTCCTTTCTGTTGGTCCCTCTCTCAGTCTCTGAGAAGGAATTGGAAAAACACTTGTGGAGAGGAGAGAATAAGAATTTGTGCTGACTTGTGATTTGAACTTAACACCTTTCTGAATTTTGGAATTAACGTTCCTTATTATTTTTCTTGGGATTGAGCTTGGTGTGAGGGGAGGTGAGCTGGTTAATGTGCTTCCAAGCTCTGAGTGTGAGTGCTGGCTGGTTGGGCATCCATCCAGTACATCACAGGACAGAAAACTGACGGTCTCCATTCTTTCAGGAGAGGGAATGCTGCAGGCCCTGGTCACCCCACACCAGGAGTGAAACTGCAAGAGAGTGTGAAATGGACAGCCTGATGTGCAATGAATCTGCAGTGAAGGTCTCATTCTCGCTGCTCTCCCTATGAGCAAAGTGGTCGACTCCACTCAGCTCCTGCCCTGAGAAACTTTCATATAAACAGTTGGAAACTCTGAGGATGAAGCAGTGTCTTTATTTGACTGCCACGTCTAGCTTCATTTCCACCAACTAGTAGTCAAATTACAAAGGGTTTTAAACTCTCAGTACTGTTCAAATCCCACCATTGACAGTTTGCCTTCTCTCAAATCTTTACTCTAATTTTTAATCAATTTTACAGAATCACAATTGTTCAGGTGCAGCAGGATGCCATTTGGCCCATCGTGCCAGCACTAGTTTGTTAAATGAGCATCGTTACCTTGTGTCCATCTCCTGCCCTTCTCCCTATAGCCTTACACATTATTTCTATTCATACCCATCCAATGTCCCCCTTGAACATCTCAATGGAACCTGCCTCCACCACATTTCCAGGCAGTGCATTCCACAGCCTAACTGCTCACTGGGTGAAAAGGTTTTCCTTACATCACTTTAAATCTATGGCCCCTTCTTTTTGATCCTTTTACAAGCAGGAATAGCTTCTCTTGATCCCTGTGTCCAGTCCACTTATGATTTTGAAAATGTCTCTCCAATCTCCTCTCAGCCTTCTCCTCTCCAAGGAGAACAGTCCCAACTTCTTCAGTCTATCCTCATCGCTGAAGTTTCTCATCTCTGTAACCGTTTCTGTAAATCGCTTCTGCGCTCTCTCCAACGCATTCACATCTTTCCTATAAAGTGGGGCCCATAACTGTATATAATCAAGTACGATCAAAATACTTTTCTTGTCCGTTTCACATAAGCTGTGGTTGAGGTTACCAGCTTTCACCTGGAATCTGTTGGATTTGGGCCTCCACAAAGGAACACAGGGTCATTCAATGAGTTTCTGGCTCTACTACCGTCTCAGGTATTGAGTTCCAGCACCCTCAGAGTGAAAACATTTCCTCTTGGAGCTCAACATTGTGCTGCTTGGCCAGAACCTATGATCGCTGGATATGTAACCTTCCATCAACATCTTCCTATCCGCTCTCTCGAGCAAGATTCTCTCAATCTGCATCGATGCAGTCCAGAGAAGGTTCACTCAGCTGATACCAGCTATGGAGGAACTGTCTTATGAGGAGAGGTTGAGTAGATTTGGGCCCAGTTCCTGTGGCATTGGCAGTGCTTGCATTGGCGAGATGCTGCAGTCGAGTTTGGGGCAGTTTGGTTCCTGGTGGTATCCGCATTGGGCAAGGCCCAGGGAGGACTCATAGTGGGGAGGGCGAAGGTGCAGGTGAGATGGTGCCACAGAGTGGGTGACTTTTGTTCCAGCGATGGTGTGGCAGCAGAGAAGACTCTGAACACAGAACTGTACAGCACAGGTATAGGCCCTTTGGCCCATCATGTTGTGCTGAACATGACACCAAATGAAACAAATCCCTTCTGCCTGCCCTTGGTCCATATCCCTCCATTCATTGCTTATATTCATGTCGTTATCTAAAAGTCCCTTAAATGCCCCCATCGTATCTGCCTGCACCACCACTCCTGGCAGTGTGTTCTGTTTTTTTCTTTATTCATTCACGGGATGAGGCTGTTGCTGGCGAGGCAGCATTTATTGCCCATCCCTAATTGCCCAGAGGGCAGTTAAAAGTCAACCACATTGCAATGGGTCTGGAGTCACATGTAGGCCAGACCAGGTAAGGATGGCAGTTTCCTTCCCTAAAGGACATTAGTGAACCAAAAGAACTGCGGATGCTGTAAATCACGAACAAAAACAAAGTTGCTGGAAAAGCTCAGCTGGTCTGGCAGCATCTGTGAAGGAGTAAACAGAGTTAACGTTTCGGACCCGAAACGTTAACTCTGTTTTCTCCTTCACAGATGCTACCAGACCTGCTGAGCTTTTCCAGCAACTTCTGTTTTTGTTCCTGACATGAGTGAACCAGATGGGTTTTTCCAACAATCAACAATGGATTCATGGTCATTAGATTCTTAGTTCCAGATATTTTACTGAATTCAGATTCCATCATCTGCCGTGGTGGGATTTGAACCCAGGTCCCCTACCACTCTCTGTGTAAAATCTTGCTCCTCACATCTCTTCTGAACTTATCCCCATCTCACCTTAAATGCCTGGCCCCCAGTTTTAAACATTTCAACTCTGGGAAAAAGATTCTGACCAACAACGCTATCTGTGTATCTCATAATTTTATAGACTTCTACCAAGTCTCCCCAAAGCCTCAAAATCCTTCCTACAATGGGGCAACCAGAGTTGAACACAATACTCTAAGAGTGGTCTAAGCAAAGTCTTGTAAAGCTGCAACATGACATCCTGACTCTTGTACTCAATTCTCCGAACAATAAAGGCAAGCATGCCGTACACCTTCCTTACCACCCTATCTACTTGTGTGGTCACTTTCAGGGAGCAATAGACTTGAACCCCAAGATCCCTCTGTATATCAATGCTGTTCAGGGTTCTGCAGTTAACTGTATAGTTTTCCTTAACATTTGATCTCCCAAAGTGCAGCACCTCACACTTAACCAGATTAAACTCCATCTTCCATTTCTCTGCCCATATCTGTAACTGATCTATATCCCGCTGTATCCTTTGACAACCTTCTACACAATCCACAATTCCACCGATCTTTGTATCGTCTGCAAACTTACTAACCCACCCATCTACATTTTCATCCAAGTCATTTATATATATCACAGACAGCAGAAGTCCCAGTACAGATCCCTGTGGAACACCACTAGTCACAGACCTTCAGCCTGGAAAACACCCTTCCCCCACTACCCTCTGCCTTCTATGGCCAAGCCAATTCTGAATCCATGCAGCCAAGTCACTGTGGGTCCCACGCATCTTAATCTTCTGGATGAGCCTACCATGAGGGACCTTATCGAGACCCTTACTAAAATCCAAGTTAGACAACATCCACTGCTCTACCCTCATCGATCACCTTCATCACCTCCTCGAAAAATTCAATCAAGTTAGTAGGACATGACCTGCCCTGCACAAAGCCATGTTAACTGTCCCTAATTAGGCCATGCTTTTCCAAATGCGTGTAAATCCTATCCCTAAGAATTCTCTCCAATAGTTTCCCAACCACCGATCAGAGACTCACCGGTCTATAGTTTCCTGGATTATCCCTATTTCCCTTCTTGAGCAGAGGAACAACATGAGCTACTTGCTAGTCCTCTGGGACTCTCCAGCAGATAGCGAGGATACAAAGATCTTGGTCAAAGCCCCAACAACCTCCTCTCTTGCCTCTGGACAACCCTGAGGTAGATACCATTGGGCACTGGGGACCTATCCACCTTAATGTTCTTCAAGAGACCCACCACCTCTTCTTTCTTGATCTCAAAATGCCCTAGCATTTTAGCATGCTCCATACTAATCCCACTATCCTCCACATCCCTCATCTGGCCACCAGGCCCATGGCGCACGGCCCATGACAGAGCACTTAACAAGAAGGACTGTCAATTTGAACACTTTTTCTTCATTTCTTTTTTCTTCTACTTTTATGCTGTATATTTTGTTTTATTTTTCTGTGTTTTATGATAGTGCCAGAGAATGCCGTCACTATACAACATTTGTCACTGTATTTCGTAACAAGATTCAATTTCAGCTTCAAGATTGGGTTTGTACTCAGAGTTTAAATGAATGAGAGATGATGACCTTGTTGAAACATCTAAGATTCTTCGGGGCCTTGACAGGGGAGATGTGGAGAGATTGTTTCTCCTTATGGGAGAGTCTAGGACCACAGGGCATCATCTCAGACTAAGGAGTCACACATTTAGGAAGAGTGAGGAGGAATTTCTTCTCTCAGAGGGGAGTGAATCTGTGGAGTTCTTTACTGCAGAGGGCTGTATCATCAAGGATATTCAGGGCTAAGATAAATTTTTAACTAGTAAGGGAATCATGGGTGATGTGGAAAAGGCAGGAAAGTGGTGTTGAAGGTTATCAGATCAGTCATGATCTCATCGAGTGGGCCAGAGAGAGTGGAGAGGGAGAAGTTGCTCCAATTGGAAAGAATGAAAATTAAAGGCCACAGATTTAACTGGGAAAAGTACACAATGACATAATGCAAAACCCTTTCATACTCGAGTGGTAAGGGTCTGGAATGTTCTGTCTGAGAGTGTGGGGGAGGCGGGTTCACTCGAGGGGTTAGGGTCTGGAATGTACTGTCTGAGAGTGTGGGGGAGGCGGGTTCACTC
>NW_025972586.1:0-9614 GCF_021869965.1 Rhincodon typus
CCTGCTGTGTTCATCCAGCCCTGCACCTTGTTGTCTCGGATTCTCCAGCATCTGCAGTTCCTACTATCTCTCACTCGTCTGAACATATGTGGTTGAGACGGAGGAACTTAGAGAATGGGATGGAGTATTTACAGGGAGCAGGATGTGAGAATTTATAGTCCAGGTAGCTGTATCCAAACATACCTTCCAGGTGGATATTAGAGGCCAGTCTATCCCCAGAAATGGAAACAGAGATGTCAAGGAAGGGGAGGGAGGAGTCAGAGATGGACCAGGTGAAAGTGAGGACAGGGTGGAAATTGGAAGCAAATTAATGGACGTTTCCAATTCTGGATGAGAGAGGGAAGCAGCACCGATGATATATCGGAGAAAGAGTTGTGAGTGGGGGCCGGGATAGGATTGGAACAAGGTATGCTCTACGTACCCCACAAAGAGATAGGCATAACTGGGGCCCATGTGGGTACCCATGGCCACCCCTCTGACCTGAAGAAAATGAGAGGAGTTAAAAGAGAAGTTGTTGAGGGTGAGGACAAGCTCAGCCAAACGGAGGAGGGTGGTGGTGGTTGGAAACAGTTCAGGTCTTTGCTCCAGGAAGACGCAGAGAGCAGTAAGACCCTCCCGGTGGGGAATGGATGTGTAATGGGATTGCACGTCCATGGTAAAGAGGAAGCAGCTGGCACCCTTTATTTACACATGGAATGTCGTTGACACTGATCCAGCTCCCTCAGAGCCAACCCTCAGAGTGAAAACAACCTCTGACACCCATGTTCTTTTCTGTCAGTCAGGGCTCCTTGATTGGGCCGATTAACAGCCCCAGTCAGGGAACTCATGTTCTCTGAGGTTCTTCCTGGCTGACCACATTACAATCACTACAGGCAGCACTTGATGTGGTGCACACAACTGCAATAACAACTGAGGCAAGTTTCAGAAAACAGCGTGAGAAATGTCAGCAAGGAGACAAAACCTCCATGAAACGTGTCAAGATTGACACTCAGCTGGTTTTTTGTAAAATTCAGTCCAAATTTACAATTAAAACACAAAATTGTTTTTGTTTTTAAAATTATGAACAAACCAGGGAACCATTTCATCAAACAGGACATAAGAAGGCCCAATAGGGAAGAATTCCAACACATTCAGGAACCTTATTATTTGGGGCAACACTGGAGTTATGATGGAACACTGTTAGAATCTCTGTGAAATTTCAACTCCTGCTCAGAAGCCCAGTTTTAGCGTGGATTTCATGTACTGCTGCTGATCTGATGCATTTTACTAAAAGTACTACTTTAACAGTACAACCTCAGCACATCCCAGAAGTGATTGTACAAAGGGGGATCGTTGTGCATTTGTTCCATGCCTACATATCCTCCCTGCAATATAATGTCTTTAGCTAATAAGATTGTGACCCAGTTATATCGTACAAGGACACAGGAAACTTGTCACCGTTCCTTCACACTCCTGCTTCCTTTTTGTGACTGGTTCACATGGGAAAGATGGGCAACATGACGGAATGTGGGAATGTTGAAATAAGGTTAAGCTTAAGAAATTCAGGGCAGACAATGGATGAATGCTCTATTTAAAATAAGACACTGAGTTATGTATCTTTGGATTGCATTGTCAGTACCAAAATTTTCTGAAGAAGGGTCCTGACTGAAACGTCAGCCTTCCTGCTCCTCTGATGCTTCCTGGCCTGCTGTGTTCATCCAGCTCCACACCGTGTTATCTCAAAATTTAAATGGGTTTTTCAAGGGAATGAACCAATATAGAAATGCTATGAGCACGTTAAGAATATTAGAATAACTGGTCTTGAGAAAGAGATAATACAGCAAGAACTGTTACGTCCAATATCCTGATTCCTTGTTGCAATTTCACTACCATTCAATAGTAAATATTTGAGAAAACATTGTTAGACTAATTTTACTTATACTTATGATATTTATAAGAAACCCCCACATACAAAATTAAAGATGTGTTAGTTTGAAAAAGTGCCAAGAAAAGCAAAGCACCATTTTAAGGAACAAAAATCTTTGTGATTTTTCATTACTGTTTAAAGTGATGTTAGTGCAGAACTTGAAAACTGCAACCTTCGGGTGGCATCATTGTGGCAATGCAGGAGGCCCAGGATGGACATGCTGTCCAAGCAGTGGGCGGGGGAGTTGAAGTGGTTCGTGACTGGGAGGTGTATTTGTTGGTTGCGAACCGAGCATAGGTGTTCCACAAAGCGGTCCCCAAGCCTCCGCTTAGTTTCCCCGATGTAGAGGAGGCCACAACGGGAACAGCGGATACAGTATACCGCAGCGGATACAGTATACCACATTAGCAGATGTGCAGGTGAACATTCCTGTTGTGGCCTCCTCTACATCAGGGAAACCAAGTGGAGGCTTGGACTTCCACTCCTTGGACAACATGTCCATCCTGGGCCTCCTGCATTGCCACAATGATGCCACCCGAAGGCTACAGGAACAGCATCTCATATTTCGCTTGGGAACCCTGCAGCCCAATGGTATCAATGTGGACTTCACAAGCTTCAAAATCTCCCCTTCCCAGACCGCATCCCAAAACCAGCCCAGCTCGTACCCGCCTCCCTAACATGTCCTCCCACCTATCCCCTCCTCCCACCTCAAGCCCCACCCCCATCTCCTACCTACTAGCCTCATCCCGTGTCCTTGACCTGTCCGTCCTCCCTGGACTGACCTATCTCCTCCCTAACTCCCCAACTACACTCACCTTTACTGGCTCCACACCCACCTCCTTGACCTGTCTGTCTCCTCTATACCTATCTTCTCCTCTATCCATCTTCTATCTGTCTCCCCCTGTCTCCCTATTTATTTCAGAACCCCCTTCCCCTCCCCCATTTCTGAAGAAGGGTCTAGGCCCGAAATGTCAGCCTTCCTGCTCCTCTGATCCTGCTTGGCCTGCTGTGTTCATCCAGCTCTACACCTTGTTATCTCAGGTTCTCCAGCATCGGCAGTTCCTACTATCTCTATGAAACCATATTACTCTTTCTTTACTGAACGCCCTGTGCTGATCAATATGGACAGTCTATTCAGCTGACTCACATCTTGCATTCAACTCTACTGTGCCACCACCACAGCAACCCAAACATCATCTACTTAAATTGCCCCTGAATCTCCATTAGTGAAAGACTGTTCTTAAGGGCATTGCTGCAAGCAAGTCAGGAGATAAACCTTTTCTGGCATTTAAAAGAATGTATATTTTTGTTGAACAAATCTATAGATATCTATAAATATGGGAAGGTAAGAGAAAAAGCTGTTTGACTAACAAGTAAATTATTCTAATGAGGTAACAAAGGGGATAACAAAGACCCATAACTCAGTGAAAGCAGAGGCTCAGAGGCAGAATCTAAAACCTCAAGCCCATAATAGGGGTGTATAGTGGCACAGTGGTTGGCATGGTGCCTCAATGTTTAGCACTGCTGCCTCACAGCGCTTTGGGTGAATGTCTGAGTGGAGTTTGCATATTTTCTGTTTCCACCAGTTGGTCCAGTTTCTTCCCACAGTCCAAAGATGTGCAAGCTAGGTGGATTGGCTATGGAAAATGCAGGGTTACAGGGATAGCGTAATGTCTGAGTGAGATGTTCTTCGGAGGGTTAACGTGGACACAATGGACTGGATGGCCTGCTTCCAACTGTAGGGATTCTGTAACACAACTCAAGAGATTTTTGCTTCCAATTTTTTGTCGGTGGTATAGAGAGAGTGAGAGGTCAAGCTACTGCCAGGTGTCATGTTCCTCTTTTGATTATTTCAAAAAGGCTACATGCCTCAGATTTTACTCAATATTGGCTGGGTTCCTCAGATCTCAAGAAACAAGTCAGTGGAAAACAAGTGAGGAATGATGAGTTGAAGAGGTCAGTTCATTGTTAGCCCTGCTTATGTTACTAGAGGAGTGGGAGCATGACCTGCCAGCCGCCAAGGTTAACCTGTTTCTTCCCATTGTGATCAATGAAACCCCTCCCATCACACAGTGCAATGGTTCATGTGATGCAGCCTTTATAAGTGTTCTGCCTGTCAGGTGGCTAAATACCTGGCAGTGTATCAAAACTCAGCAATATATATGTGTGTGTGTGTGTGTGAGTGTGTGCGTGTGCTTGTGTGTGTGTGTGTATGTGTGTGTGAGTGTGTGTGTGTGTGTGTGCGTGTGAGTGTGTATGCGTGTGTTTGTCTGTGTGTGTGTGTATGTGTGTGTTTGTGTCTGTGTGTGTGTGTCTGTGTCTGTGTGTGAGTGTGTAAGCGTGTGTGTGTACGTCTGTGTGTGAGTGTCTGTGTGTGTGTGTGTGTGTGCATGTGTGTGTGAGTGTGTGTGTGTGTGTGTGTGTGTGTGCGCGTCTGTGAGTGTCTGTGTGTGTGTGTGTGCACACGTCTGTGTGTGAATGTGTGTGTGTCTGTGTGTGAATGTGTGTGTGTGTGTGTGTGTGTGTGTGTGTGTGTGTGTGTGTGCGTGTCTGTGTGCAAGTGTGTGTGTGTCTGTGTGTGAGTGTGTGTGTGTGTGAGTGTGTTCATGAGTGTGTGCGTGCATGCATGTGTGTGTGCGTATGTGTGTGTGTTTGGGGGAAGGGGGAAGGATTGCAGCAGTGCTAATCATCTGAGGGTGAGGGAAAGCTATGAATGTTGGATCTAAATTGCTCTTGATTGAACTCATTAGCAGTGGAGTGAATGGGGCAACAGTGAATTGAGCAGGATGTAAAGTAGGTGGGTGGTTCAGATTAAAGATGCAGACATGCTCTTATTAGCCTTGACCGTTGAACCTTTGATGGCTGTGCACTCAACTCAACAGGGATGGACTCCTGGCATTCCCTGAGGCAGCTTTCTGTTTCTTCAGTCTTTGTATGCCCCTCTGGATGGCTCTGCCTTCCTAAGGGAAGAGGACCACTCTTCTCCTGTCCATTTACTACAGCAATATATCCAGTTGCAGGAGGGAACTTAGGGACATTTAAATTACTATGCCATTTCTACTCCCCTTTCTGCTCATAAACTCTTCTTTACCAGTTCCAGTGTTCTTTTAGCCAAAATAGAATTTGTCTTTGACAAACGTGGCCCATGCAGGTTAGCTTTGATTGGTGCCAAACTTGTGTAAACTTAGGCCCCCTCCTGAGGTATGTAGATTATCGAAAGGACTGCAATGCAAGAGTAAACAGTTACTGGAAGTGCCATTTAGACTGTTATTTGTTCACCCAGTGGGAGAAGTTTAGTTGTAGATGAGCTGGCAACAGGGAGAATGTACAAATAAGATTCAGCTGACAAAAAGTAGTTGATTGGTCTGTGGAGCGGTGATCTGTAATTGTTGATAAATGCCTTCTGTCTGCCAGGTAGCCGAGCAATGTTAGAGTGTGGACAATTTAGCCAATGGCCTTCAGACCGCTGGACAGGGGAGGTCATTGTCACCCAAAGCCTGAAAGAAGCTACTTTAACAACCTGTTGTTGCAAGCTGTTGCCTTTGAGCAAAAAGTCAGAGACTTTATAATTTGTGAACAAGTTACTTTGTACCTCCTGCAAACAAACGAAAGTACCTAACAAAGAGTGACATCGACAAACAGCAAGTTCTGAAAACCAAAAGGATCAGTGAACCTTGCGGACATTTCTGGTTTTTCCGTCCACCAATAAGATAAACATTTTTTGTGCTTATTTGTATGTGTGTGTAAAGCTACTTTCATAAGGGGGTTATAATTTTAACTAGTAAAGTCATGTGTTAACAATTCATAGCTCTTTCTGTGCAGTTAAAATTGATTTATTTATAATAAATAGCAATTTTGGCTAGGTAAAACAAAACCTGTCCTTGTTTTCTGTTAATCTGGGTCTAGAAGACAGGTGAATTGGGGAATTTAGCATACTTTTATACTTTACTTTTAAAATTACGAAGACTCTGGGAATAGCAGTATTTGATTTACAGCATGCCAAACATTTTCATGCTATCTTCATCACTACATATGGGTGTGGGATAATTGTGCATTGTGACACCTATGCCAAATACTGGTCTCATCCAATTTCATCTCCAATGAGGTTTTCTAAGTCTAATTTTTGATGTATGTGTTAACAGAAACAATGACATTTCATTGAGATTAGATGGAATCAAAAACTAAATGGCAGGCAGTCAAAATAAGCAAAGATCCTGGTAACCTACTCAACTAACACTGCACTAAACCTTAGACAATTTACTTGATAAAGTGCACAATGCAGAAGTGCTCACAGGAAGGGAAAGGAGTGATTATTTTTGACATTTTAGTATGAATATTTTGTTCACTAAAAACATATGCATAGCTGAATTCACCCAGGAACGTATAACAAGGTAAATGTTCAGGGGAAAATCTGTTCGCAAAGGCGCTTGGTTACAAAATGAGCCAACTTAATGATAACAAACTCATAAAGCCATTATAGTTAAGCAACTATCTATTATTAAAGCCCACTTTGTTGTATCTCTGGACTGTCAATGCCATTAATTTGTTTCTACCACACTGTAAAATCCATACAATCAAACTGGAACTCCAGTTTTATGTTAAAGCACAACCTGAAAAAAGCACATTTTGCAGAAATAAGTTTTTCTGCTCAATCTGACTTAGGGTTGGGCATGATTACTATGCTTATTCCATATCGATTAGATCTAATAGAGCCGAAGGCAATGCCAGAAGTACATTGCTGGGATGGCAAATGCCAATAACTAAGAAAGCCCAAGTTACAAACAGTAAAGCAGAATTTAAAAGTCAATTGACAGTATCACCTTCACTGTTCCTGTTGTTATTACTTTGTGATGTAGGTGGCGAGTGAAGACTTCCAACAATACAGAATTTATTCAATGTGTCTTTGTAAGCTATGCTGTGTCAGGCTAGCTTTCAGATTTTCATTCTGCAAAAGCAAATAAGTTACCAAAAGGACATTCATACAATAAAAAGCTAGTTTATTATTTGCAAATGATAACACATCCCATCTAACATAGATAATTTGCGATAAATCACATTTAGAGTAATTCTTTCTGCAGTAAATATTGAAGCAACATTATTGAATTGAATTTTTCCAAAATTTGGTTAATTGTCAATATCAGGAGTTTCATGGAGGGTTTTTCTCTCCGTGATCTCTGAAATGACTCTTCAGAGGCCAGCATCCCATCACCAATCACCCTTTATTAAAAAAGCATAACCTTTGACAATAGCATTGCCTCTCGCTGAATCAGACACTCAGGGGCTCAATATCCCTGACATTTATCCTTTTATGTCAGCCAGGTCTCCCTGATTGGACCAGAGGGAACTCAGATTCTCTGTGACCAAAACAGAAATTGCTGGAAAAGCTCAGCAGGTCCAGCAGCAGCTGTGGAGAGAAATCAGAGTTAACGTTTCTGGTCGAGTGACCCTTCCTCAGAACTGGATATTCTCTAAGGACCAGCTAGTTGTCCTCGTTAAAATCACTACAAGTTCCAGGGACTTCTCACGCATAACTTTCTGTTGCTCACCTTATTTAGGATGCACATTACCTCCACGGTGCCACTCTTGCATTATCTCAGGCTCAGCAGGGCAGCAGTGCTCACTAGGTTCAGAATCTTCATGTCAGGTTCATGGCAGGGACTTTGTATTTAAAACCCAGCTGCTTGACAGTTCAAACGCTGCAAACCAGGAATGGTCTTTCAAAGTTCCAGTCGATGAAGAATTCCGCAACAGATAGTCAACAAAGGCAATTGGTAAGTCCTAGTGAATGGGTGATGCTAGAGAAGAATGTTTCTCTTTCATCTGGACTGCCAGAGGGGAGCATGGCATTGCCTACCTCGTCCTCCACAATCCAGAGGAGTGCCAACTGATACCACAAGAAGGTGAGTGCCCATGGAGAGAGTCCTGGGATGTTTAAGACTGATGGCCAAGATGGATGTTTGAAGAAAACTGGAGCTGCACAGGTCTGACATTCACATCAGAAAATGCTGCAGTCTCGTTTGTCTCCTGAGAAAATGACAATGCCCATCGAGTAGAAATGAGGTGAGATTAGGTAACAAATAGATGTTAATACACTCAAGTAGACCCCTCTCATTCACCAGGGAGATTCTCACCCAGTCATTGAAACCTTAAGTCTAAAATCAGGCCTGTTTTCCTCTTGTCGGGAATTTCATTTTTCTAATATCGCAGTATTTTACTGATTGTTTCACCATGTCCTTCAGATTCTTGGAAAACAACACCTTGCCATTTTCAATCCAGTAAAGAAAGAACTTATTCAGTGCCTGATCAGAACCTCAGAATGTCTGAAAGTGATTCATATCCATAAATTATCTTTGTAGCACAGTCACTGTAATTACCTAGCCAAATATGGCCATCAGTTAAATGATAGGATTGTAGGAATAGGAGCAGAATATTTGGCTCCATGACTCTGCTCTACCATTCAGTTAGATCAACGCTGATCTGTATCCCAACTTGATTTCATCGAACCCAAGTAATGACATGGAATAGAAGACAATTATTCAGTCCACATTTGCCTGCGTCGGTTAATTGAAGCAGCAAATCAGCTAATTCTGTAAACCTGCCTATTGTACATCTCTCTGCAATTTTTTTCCTAACTTTGGCTTTGCATCCTAAGGCCCATAGGACGTAATAATGTCAAATGAGATGAAAGCTCAATTAGTTTGTTTTTGCAGACTGTTGGCCAATGCAACAGGAAAACCTGTCCTTTTCACAGCACAATAGTATCTGCATCCACCCAAATAGTAAGAAAAGCCCTAACCTTAAAGGCATGCCAAGAAAATAGGACCACTAGAAAGGAAATATTTCACCAAGTGCTAATTAAATTGTATACATACGTCGTGGAAAGGCCTGAAACCAGTACCTTCTGTCTCAAAGACAAGAAGAAGCCTGACCACTTGATTCAAGTTGGCATGGTAACAATTATTAAATGGCTTACATATTATAACATGGCTTGTTGTGTAAGGAATTAATGTTTTGTTATTCAGTCACAGGATCTGGGTGTTGCTGGCAAGGTACTTCATCTCCAGTTTAAGTAGCAGCTCGCTCTCAGAAGAATTTTCAGTCTCTAACATTTAACATTGACAAAAGCAAACTTTTAAATACAAAACTACAGAGGAAGAAATTGCTAGATTTGTAGTATGTTCTTATTTTCAGTTGATTGCTTATACTGTATAATTGTTCGCATACTTTTGCTGTGGCACAAGAAAGAACCCACAAGCTCCTCAAATGACATTTGATGATGAAAATATAAATAACAAAAAATTAAATGTGAGCTTATTCCAGAAAAGGAGTAACTCTCAACCAGAGTATGTTTTTGGGTTTTTGTGAAGGTTGCGCTGAATGTAGTGAGATTTTACCATCCTAATTTGGATGGTGCCCATGTAAAATCTCAACATTCTTGACATGATCGAAAACAAAGCGGTTGCTACTCTAAGACAGATAATCCAGAGATACATCTTTAAGCAAAAAAGTGTAACTTAAATCATTAAAGCCATTGAAGAGATTTAGGAAAGCCGTTTGGGCTCACTGATGGAAAACAGCTGGTCAATGATTGAGAGATAGTAGGAACTGCAGACGCTGGAAAATCTGAGATAACAAGGTGTAGAGCTGGATGAACACAGCAGGCCAAGCAGCATCACAGGAGCAGGAAGGCTGACGTTTCGGGCCTAGG
>NW_025972587.1:0-9613 GCF_021869965.1 Rhincodon typus
AGGGGACTTATCTATTTTCACACCTTCCAGAATTGCTAACACCTCCTCCTTATGAACCTCAATCCCGTCTAGTCTAATAGACTGTATCTCAGTATTCTCCTCGACTACATTGTCTTTTTCCTGTGTGAATACTGACGAAAAATATTCATTTAGCACCTCTCCTATCTCTTCGGACTCTACGCACAACTTCCCACTACTGTCCTTGACTGGCCCCAATCTTACTCTAGTCATTCTTTTATTCCTGACATACCTATAGAAGGCTTTAGGGTTTTCCTTGATCCTACCTGCTAAAGACTTCTCATGTCCCCTCCTGGCTCTTCTTAGCTCTCTCTTTAGGTCCTTCCTGGCTAACTTGTAACTCTCAAGCGCCCTAACTGAGCCTTCACGCCTCATCTCTACATAAGCCTCCTTCTTCCTCTTGACAAGAGATTCAACTTCTTTAGTAAGCCACGGTTCCCTCGCTCGACCACTTCCTCCCTGCCTGACAGGTACATACTTCTCAAGGACACGCAGTAGCTGTTCCTTGAACAAGCTCCACATTTCAATTGTGCCCAGCCCCTGCAGTTTCCTTCTCCATCCTATGCATCCTAAATCTTGCCTCATCGCCTCATAATTGCCTTTCCCCCAGCTATAACTCTTGCCCTGCGGTATATACCGATCCCTTTCCATCGCTAAAGTAAACGTAACCGAATTGTGGTCACTATCACCTAAGTGCTCATCTGTATTGATCTCCATCCTTATTAGATCATGTTCACAACACACCTTCCTGTCTATCATTATATCATCTACAAATTCAACCACCAAGTCTTCACTGCCCTCATCCAAGTAACTGGTATAAATTATACAAAGTTGACAGCCCAAACATAACTCTGCATGGCCCCAACTGTCACATTCTGCAAGTCTGAAAAGAATCCATTTATGCAAACTCTGGTTTGCTGGCTGGTAGAAAACAATCTTCTATACGTGCTAGAATATTATCCACTTTCCAATGGACTCCCACTTTCCACAATAACCTTTTAGACAGAAATTTGAATTTCCAGAAGGAATTTGACCAGGGTAGTGCAAAGAAGTGCCCTTCATCTACAGCACACATCACTCTCTCAAAGCATTCCAAAAAATTGGTCAAACAGGATTTTCCTTTCACAAACCATGATGATTCTTCCCAGTTACTGAGAGTTCTTTTTTTCCCCAAATAGCTTCCCCACAACAGACATCAAGCTAACTGGCCTTCAGTTTCTAGTTGTCTGCCTCCCTTCTTGAATAGAGAGATTAAATTTGATATTTTCCAGTCAAATGGAACTTTTCCAGGTTCTAACAAATTCTGGAAAATTAATGCTAACGCAATGACTTCATTAGCTGCCTCTTAAAACTTCAGGAGGAAACATTTCAGAGACTTAAAAACACCTCCAGTTCTGTTAATTTTCTCAACATTTCTCTCCTAGTTTCACTAAATTCCTCCTTCTATAAGCTCAAGATTTCCAGGTATTGCTGGGACTTTTTATTGTATAATTTACAGTGAAGACAAAATATTTATTCATTACATCCGCTATTTCTCTATGATCTACTATTAACAGCCATTCTCGCATTCAAGAGGACAAATACTCACTTTATTTATTCTTTCTATTTATCAATACTAACAGAAACTTTTCTATTCATTTGTAGGATGTGGCGTCATTGGTGGCCAGCATTTCTTGCCATATGTTTTACATTTCTAGATAGCTTCTTCTCAGTTTAATTTATTAATGCTGGTTAAACTTTTAATTATTTCCTTCTATTCTTTATATTCTATTTAACCAGCTTTGGGCAATTACAGCAAACTTTGTTTTACCGACAGCTTATGAATTGGCACTCTCAATAAACCAGCAAAAATTGTATACCTGAAAAACAAGAAGTTTACTGTTTTATTGCAAACTCCACGATTTCCAAGTAGTAAGCTGAGGGTGCAAGCAAGAAGTTCTCTGCCTTAAATAAAACTTACTGGCAAAGTTGCATTATTATTTAAGTAATTTATGCTGTAAACAAAGTATAACAGTGATATGTATACACCCTGTAATATGATGTTTCTTTAACATTGATTATGTGGGCAGCACAGAGGCACTGCTGCCTCACAGCGTCCGAGACACAGATTCCATTCCACCCTCTGGCGACTGCCGATGTTGAGTTTGCACATTCTCCCAGTGTCTGCATGGGTTTCCTCCAGGTGCTCCTGTTTCTTCCCACAGTCCAAAGGTATGCAGGTTAGGCAGATTGGCCAGGCTACATTGCCCATAGTGCCCAGGGATGTGCAGGCTAGGTGGATTAGCCATGAGAAATGCAGGGTTACAGAAATAGGGTAGGGGTGGGTCTCATTGGATGCTCTTTGGAGGGTCAGTGTGGACTTGATTGGCCAAATGGCCTGCTTCCACACTGCAGTCTATGATCTCCATGATGCTTTTGCTGGCTTATAATCCCAGTTTACTTTAGCTCATTCAATTTCAGAACAACACAGTTGCTCATTTTCAAATTTAAAATACTTGGCTAAGACCAACTTCTCCCTTTCAAACTGGATGTAAAGTTCAATCACATTATACTCAATGCCACCTGCAGGCACCTTTATTCCTGTCGAATTTGTGCTCCAAGAACCTCTCTCGAATGCATTTAATTAACTCCTCTTTTAGGTACTCAGTACCAATTTGATTTTTCCAGTTTAAACATATCACCTACAATTATTGGTTTTCTTCCATAACAAACATTTAATAGCTATTCTCACAAGTCGCCCTACATTGGGAGCCTGTACATCATTCCCACAGTGATTTCCTCCCTTGCTATTCCTCACCTCTACCCAATAGATTCCACAATCTGATCCGAACCAAGGCCGACTCTTACTACTGCATCAATAACACCATCAATCATAAGTACGACCTCCACCTTTACTTATCTTCTTATTCTTCTTGAATGCCCTCAACATTCAGAACTTATAATCTTTATAATCTCTCAGCCACATTTTCATAATAGGTATCAGATCATATTCACTCACTTCCCACATATATTACCAATTCATTAATTTTGCTGTGAATGCTACACACATTCATATAGAACTTTTAATTTTGCTTTTCAGTTATCTTTGTAGCATCTAATTTGAATGCTAGTATAGTCTTAGGTTCATTTGCTGAGTCTTCCCGCCATTCTCCAACCTAATTTTCCATATTTATATTTTGATGTTCTACCTTCAGTCTATCCTTCAATTTGTTAATATAATCAAACTTGATCCCTCATTTGCTTTGTTTAGTTTAAAATTCTCTCTACTCTTCTATTAACGAAGCTCGCAAGAACATCAATCCTAACACAGGGTTCAAGTGTAGACTTTATCAACTGTACAGATTCCACTTTACCCAATTTGCACATGGCTCAAGTAGTAATCCAGAGATTATTGCCTTTGGAAGGTCTGCTTTTCGATTTAGCACCAAATTTCTCATATTCCCTTAGCAAGCTTCTTTCTTTTCAATGTCTTCTCGTTGGAACCTATGTGGACCATGACCAATGCATCCTCCCCCAACTACTGCAAGCTGTCCCCAGCCCACAGTAGATATCCTGAACCCTAACACTGGGTAGATAACACAGCCACATGGACTCATGCTTTTGCTAGAGAAAAACAGTGTCAATTCTTCTCATTGTACTGACCCTATTAACACTACATTTGAATGGCGGCCTGTACCATGGTATCATGCCAGTTCGCGCATCCACTCTGCAACCCACTTTCTCATCCAAACAAGCTAAGTAAACTTCATACGTATTGGACAATCATAGAGACTTGAGAATCCTGCCCTCTGGTCCCTTAACTGCCTGACATGGAGTCACACCAGCATGTCCCTGGCCACTAATTAAATCTGAAGACTTTGTCATGAGGGAAGTAACTACCTTCGCAAACGAAGGGTCCAGTCAACTTTCCACCCTCCCTAATGACCCATAGTGTCTGCAGCTTAGCCTCCAATTTTCTATTATCTTCTCCAGCCTTTCAATCCACCGATATATCTGTTTTCTTCTAATTCTGGCCTCTTGATTTTCATCACCAAAATTGGCCACTGGGTCCTCAGCTGCTAAGACTATAAGCCCTTGAGTGCCCTCCTAATAATCTTTCTATCTCTCTACACTCCTGTAAAGATAATCATTAAAACCCAACTCTTTGACCAAATCTGGAGTCACTTCCCCTCATATCTCGATGTTAAAAATTAGTATTTGCATCAAAGGCCAATTGTAGTCTTGACACTCCTAATGCAAGAGGTAGAACAAACAATATTCAACAATATTAAACAAGAAAATGTTAAGATGATCCAACACAGATTGACAAGAGGATTAGGTTTTCTTAATACAGTTCAAAAAAATCAGTCCACAGACAAGAGAGGGTTATTCTCCCTTTCAATAAAGTAAATGTTCACACTTTGTACAACACAAGAAAAGAATTAAACAGGTGAGGATTAAGGCTTCTAAAATATATTTATAAATTGAAAATTTAACAGTTAATGTGCAAGACAATAGGTAAATTATTACAAATTATCTAAACCGAACAAGGTGTTATTGCTATTGTTCTTTTCTTCTACTCACCAATGTTGCTAGCTTTGTCAGAAGACTGAAGCTCTTTGATCATGTAGGTCAGGCTATCAGGATTGCATTTCAATAGTTTGGGAAGATAGCCTTCAATAATATAAGTTGGTCGGCTGGGATTTTCCTCACACAGCTTCATAAGAAATGGAGATACCCAGATTTCATGCCATTGTTTATTCCAGTCACCAGATTGAGAAGACGACATTAACTGATTCTTATGACTCACAAACATTTTTTCCAATAAATCAGTTGCATACGTAGCTAGAGATTGTTCAAGGTTCATTCCCAGAACTTGTTCAGGAATAGAGTTGTCCACAGTTAATATATGTTCAGTACCAAGATTTTCCACTAAACAACCTAGTAAAACATACTTTCCTTTGATATGCCATTCCAGACTCAACAAGTTGTGTGTCATATTTAAGAAGAAAGGATCTGTCAGTACACAAGAATCATCAATGGTCTCCTGGTGAATTTTTAAAATGTTATTAAATATTGTTTTAGTCTGATGTCTCACACCATCCAAAGGATGTTCCCAATGTGTCCATATGTATTCAAGCAGTTTCTGAATGGCTTCAGAGTTTCCATTCAGAGAATTTTTCAGATACCAAGAGCACGTATCCACATGGAGTGCATCCAGTGCAGAAGTGGTCCAAAGACTCAGATTTCTGGAAACTGACATTGTCATACTGGATTCCTTTAAGCTAAAACAAGAGTAAAAAAAAGGGTATAAAGTTTACTTACTATACCTAATTCATCCTTAAAAATCTTACGATCCAAAAGAAAGCAAACAAGGACTCTTTTCTAATCACAAGAATGCTGTAGTGCAGATTTATGGGAGTGGTGCAGCCTCTTTCCAAACATCTCAACAGCATCAACTTTGACTCCAACAGTTATAAAATAGGTATCTGGTACTGAAGTGATCTGTCGCTATTTTGAAGAACATGCCTGAACAGAGTTCCTTTGCATTCAGTTTTTCTCTTGCATATTAATCCTTTCTCCTTCAACCTAGGCAAAAGTTGCTAGTGGATGGAGATAAGCCTTTTGTGTTAAAGCATTTAGATTTTATTTTTGGAGAGACAGCAAGCTAACGTTTTGCGTCTGGATGCCTCTCGGACCCCATTCCCACTTATCGCTCAGGACTGATCCCTTCTTGTCCCTTAGCACCCAGCTCTCAGACGCCATCGTTTTCTGTCCCCAAGGTCACTCCCCCCAACCCCAGCTCTTGCCATGTTTTCACCATTCCTCCTGACCTTGCCCTCTGAGGATGAACGTACTATCCTCGACAAAGGACTCAGCTTTATACCCTTTCGCCCCCACCTTAATGAATTGCGGGCTTGCCATGACGTTGAATTTTTTCTCCGCCACCTCCATCTCTGCGCTCACGTCTTCAGGCAGGAGTCCTCTCCCTCTTAATCCACTGATCCCTTCACCTGCCTCCAGTATTTACTCTCCGCTTGGAGCCCTTCCTCTGGTCTCTTAACTGCCCCACTAGCAGTTTTCATCGGCTGTCTCAACTTTTCTGCTCCTCTCACCCACTGTAACCTGTCCCCTTCTGAAATTATCGCACTTCATTCTCTCAGATTCAAGCCTGACGTTGTTATCAAGCCCACCTTCAAAAAGGTAGTGCCATTGTAGTCTGGCACTCTGATCTTTACCTAGCAGAGGCTCAATGCCAACTCTTGGACACTTCTTCCTAACTCCTCCAAACCATGACCCCACATCTGAACATCAAGCCATTGTTGCCAGGTCTGTTACTGACGTCATTACCTACAGAGATCTTGCGCCCTGCCTCCAACTTTATAGTCTCCCAAGCCCAGACAGCCCACTTCTACTTTTTCCAAAATCCACAAACCAGACTGTCCCAGTAAGCTCATTGTATCAGCCTGTTCCTGCCCCACTGAGCTCATTTCCTTCTACCTTGACTCTATCCTCTCTCCACTTCCAAACCCTGCCCACTTCCACCCACCATTCCTCTGATACCTCCCACCATATTGACAATTTCCAGTTCCCTGGTCCTAACTGCCTCCTTTTCATTACGGATGTCCAATCCCTCTATACCTCCGTCCCTGACCAGAATGGTCTGAGCTCTCAGCTTCTTCCTTGACCACAGGCCTGAACAATCCCCATCCACCACCACTCTCTTCCACTTGGCTGACCTTGCTCTCTCACTGAACAGTTTCTCCTTTAATTCATCTCACTTCTGCCAAGTCAAAGGAGTGGCTATGGGCACCCGCATGGGTCCCAGTTATACCTTCATCTTTATTGGGTTCATGAAACAATCCTTGTTCCAGTCCTACACCAGCTCCCTCCCAAAACCCTCTTTTCGGTACATCGATGGCTGTTTTGGTGCCACGTGCTCCTGCCAAGACCTTGAAAAATTTGTTCATTTTGCCTCCAATTTCTACCCCTCTATAACTTTTACATCATCCATTTCCGATACTTCCTTTCCTTGACCTCTGTCTCCATTTCAGGGAATAAACCAACCACAGCCATCCATTACAAAGCCACTGACTCCCATAGCTACTTTCATTATATCTCTTCACACCCTACATCCCGCAAGGATTTCATCCCATTCTCCGAGTTCTTTCGCCTACATTGTAACTGATTGGATGATGCCACCTTCCAAAACAGTGCTGCTGACATGGTTTGCTTCTTCCATAACCGTGGTTTCCCGCCAATTGTGGTTGAAAGGGCCCTCAATCGCATGATCGGGTCTCCCTTGCTCTCATTTTTCAGCCCACTCTCCTCCACTTGGCTGAACTTGTTCTCTCACTGAACAGTTTCTCCTCCGCATTCAAAAGATCATTCTCCGCCATTTTGGACAACTCCAGCAGAACACCACCACCAAACACATCTTTCCCTCACTCCCCTGACTGCATTTCGCAGGGATCATTCCCTCCGGGACATCCAAGTCCATTCATCGACTAACACCGCACCTCCCTTCCCAAGTAAGTGGAGAAGGTGCAACACCTGCTCCTTCACCTCCTCCCTGTTCACCATCCAAGAGCCTAAACAGTCTTTCCGGGTGAAGCAACATTTCACCCATACCTCCTCCAATCTTGAGCACTGTATTCCCTGCACCTAATGTGGCCTATTCTACATTGGAGAAATCAAACGCAGACAAGGTGACCACTTTGCAGAACACCTCCAGTCTGTGCACAAGCATGATCCCGACCTTCCCGTGGCTGGCCATTTTAACACAGTGTTCGACTTGCGTGCCCATTTGTCTGTCCTTGGCATGCTGCAGTGCTCCAGTGAATCACAGTGCAAACTGGAGGAACAACATCTCATCTTCAGACTAAGCACATCACAACCTTCTGGACTTAATATTGAGTTCAACACCTTCAAATTGTGAACCAACTCCTATTCTTTCCCTTTCTTTTAGCTTTACCTGTTACATTCTCTGTTATCATGTCCTCTCTCCCCTCCCCCACCCCAGTGGAACTGTTCTTTTAAGTCTGGCAGTTAGACGCATCTTTGTTCTGCCATTCTCACATTCTGACCACTTAATCTGAACAATCAACATCCTTGCTCCTCGAGCACTCCAACCACCCCACCACCACCTACAATTGGAAACGTTAGTTTGCTGTCTCTCCATGGATGCTGCCTGACCCGCTGTGATCTCCAGCATTTGTTTTTTTCAGTACAGATTCCATCATTTGCTCCTCAACTTTATTTTTGTTTCCCCTGAGCAACTTAACTCAATGATAGACGCACTCACCATCCTGAAATTTCAAGCTGAATTAACAAGTTATTACGCAAGATAACTTAAGTAAATCTGAGTATTTATCGAATCAGGCAGGGTTGAAACATATTTTCAATCATTTAAACTTTGGTTAACATCAGTTAACTACATAACAATCAGCTCCAAGATGTCTAACAAATAAAGCAAAATTAATTGTAAAAGTCTGGTGTACGTGCACATTCATTCACACTTTGTGCCTTCTTAATAGTTGACAATAACTTACACAACTCATGGTGAGGATCATGTTATGTGTTTTCTTTCAAAAAAAAACTTACAATCGGTTTGAAAAATAATTGAAACTGAACGTATTAATCCAAGAATGACTCGTGAACAATTAGACTGAGGTACAAACCGATTTCTTCTCTTGTTTTGAATAGGAAGTAAAGATAAAAAATAATAGTAACCAACCATTTAAGTCAGGAACTGGTACTGAGATAAACTTGAATATCGAGACAAGTTGAGCCAGAGCTTGTGACTGAAATCCAAATCGATATCATAATTTTTTTTTGATTTTTGATTGCAAGGCTGAATTTGAGTGACAATCTTGACAGATTTTTAACACTAGATTTTATCTACAGTTTCTGTTACATTGAACTCCATTGGATCACGCAGAGAACAAAGAGAAAAACTGGACATGGCATAAAACATTACACAGGTATGGCAAATAGTGCATCAACTAAGAATTGCAATAAACTCTCTACAGAATTTGGTTAGTTTGGTAATCCTAAACTTTGTAGAAACCCTGCTGCATTCAAAGCGTGCAAAAAGACAATAAGACTCCTATATATGGGAAAAAGTTGATTAACTCTAAAATCAGAATAAATGACCTAGTAAGAGCGAAAATGGACTATTTACGGTGAACCAACTACAAAGTCAGAAAATGTTCACAAGGCTTTAAATTAGACACAGATTTGTTGAAGTTCAAACTCTAGTCAAATAACAGTAAACAGAGCTTCAAAAATAACAAAGTGTGCATATTTAAAATTGCCATTGTATTTTGGCACATTTTAAAATAAGTAATAATTTGCTTTACATCTGGACTGGACAATTGCTTCACAATTTCAAACAAATTTTTAAGAATAGCAACAAGAGGGATGGCACAGTGGTTAGTGCTACTGCCTTGCAACACTGGGGGACCTGGGTTCAATTCCAGCTTTGGGTGACTGTCCAAGTGGAGTTTGCACATTCTCTTTGTATCTGTGTGGGTTTCCTCCAGGTGTAATGTGAACTGTTTTGTCTACAGGAATAGTGCCAGAAGACTGGAGACTAGCAAATGTTGTCCCCTTG
>NW_025972588.1:0-9613 GCF_021869965.1 Rhincodon typus
CACACACACACACACACACACACTCTTTCTCTCTCTGTCACACACACACACACACACTCTCACACACACTCTTTCTCTCTCTGTCACACACACACACACACTCTCACACACTCTCTCTCTCACACAGACACACACTCACACTCATATATACGCACACACACTCACTCATGTATACACACACACACTTTCTCTCTCTGTCACACACACACACACACACACTCACACACACTCACACTCTCTCTCTCTGTGTCACACACACACACTCTTTCTCTCTCTGTCACACACACACACACTCTCACACACTCTCTCTCACACAGACACACACTCACACTCATATATACACACACACACTCATATATACACACACATACACACACACAATCATATTTACACACACACACTCACGCACACACACTCATGTAAACATACACACGCACACACTCATATTTACACGCACACACTCATATTGCACACACACACACACACAGACAGAAACACACACATACATATATGCATGCACATACACACACACACATACATGCACACTGACACAACAGACACACACACACACACACACACATAAATACACACACTCAATCTTTGGTAGCTCATTGGGAATGTGAGAAGGAACTTGGATAAGTCACATTGCCCACTGCCTGCTTGCGTGATCTGCAATAACCTTGCATCAGAATAACCCCCCACTTTAAACCAGTTTCTTCAGAAAGTGCCAGCTTCTGCAAAATACAGGCGTCGCCACACGCGATCTCTGCATTGGTGCAATTATCATGGATCAGATACAGTAACCCAGGAGCGTGCAAGGCTGCTTAGCAACATGTTCTATGCTTCAGGCACCAACTAGTAACCTGATCCTGAATGACAAGTGTGATGTGAAATAGACACCAAAATACATGACTCATTAGTGCAACGTGAGGCCCCAGAATGATTAATCACATTACATAATGTCACACTCTGGTTGCACATTGTTCTTTTTGCAGTATATAGTTACTTTTGTTGACGCCTTGCAACCTAGCCCAGGGCAGGAACTTCAGGGTGAGATACAGAGTAAAGCTGCCTCTACACTGTCCCCCATCAAACACTCCCAGGGACAAGGACAGCACGGGGTTAGATACAGGGTAAAGCTTCTTCTACACCGTCCCCCAATTAAACACTCCCAGGACAGGGGCAGCATGGGGTTAGATACAGAGTAAAGCTCTCTCTACACTGTCCCCCATCAATCGTTTCCAGGACAGGGGCAGCACGGGGTTAGATACAGAGTAAAGCTCCCTCTACACTGCTCCCCATCAAACACTCCCACGGCAGGGACAGCATGGGGTTACATACAGATTAAAGCTCTTCGATCGCATTAAAGTGAATAGATCCCCTGGGTCTGATCAAGTCCATCCTTGGACGTTGTGGGAGGCTAGGTAAGAAATTGCAGAGGCCCTTGCAGAGATTTTGCTTCATATTTAGCCGCTGGTGAAGTTCCAGAAGACTGGAGAGTGGCTAATGTTGTTCCATTGTTTAAGAAAGGTAGCAAAGTCAAAACAGGGACCTACAGGCCAGTGGGACTGACATCAGTGGTAGGCAAGTTATTGGAGAGGATACTGAGGGACAGGATCAACTAACATTTGGATAGTCAAGGTCTGATCAGGGATAGTCAGCATGGATTTGTGCGAGGGAAGTCATGTCTGACAAATCTTTTAGTGTTTTTCGAAGAGGTAACCAAGAGGATGGATGAGGGTCGGGCAGTGGATGTTGTCTATATGGACTTTAGTAAGGCCTTTGACAAGGCCCCGCATAGCAGGCTCGTCATGAAGTTTAGGTTGCATGGGATCCAGGAAGAGCTGGCTAATTGGATTCAAAATTGGCTTGATGGTAGGAAGCAGAGTTTAAGGGTTGAAGGTTGTTTCTCGGACTGGAGGCCTGTGACTAGGGGTGTGCCACAGGGGTCGGTGCTGGGACCTTTGTTATTTGTTATTTACATAAATGATCTGGATGTTAATGTAAAAGGCAGTTTGCAGATGATACAAAATCAGGAGCTATCGTTGATAGCGAGGAAGGCTATGAAAAATTACAGAGGGATCTTGTTCAGTTGGGGAAGTGGGCTGAAGATTGGAAAATGCAATTCAATATAGATAAGTGTGAGGTGTTGTACTTTGGAAAGTCACACCAAGGTAGGACTTATACAGTAAACGGCAAGGTCCTGAGGAGTGTTGTGGAACAGAGGGACCTCGGATTACATGTATACAGTTGGTTAAATGCAGCATCACAAGTAGACAAGGTGGTGAAGAAGGCATTTAGCATGCTGGCCTTCATCGGTCAAGGCATTGTGTACAGGAGTTAGAACATTAGTTACAGTTGTGTAAGTCATTGGTGAGGTCGCACTTGGAGTATTGTGTACAGTTTTGGTCACCCTGTTATAGGAAAGACATAGTTAAACTGGAAAGTATGCAAAAATGATGTGTGAGGATGTTGCCAGGACTAGTAGGCCTGAGTTATAGGGAGAGGTTGGCCAGGACAGGACTTTATTCCTTGGAACGTAGGGGAATGAGGCGTGACCTTATTGAGGCATATAAAATCATGAGGGGTGTAGATAGGATGAGTGATTATCGTCTTTTTCCCAGCGATGGGGAATTGAAAACTAGAGGGAATAGGTTTAAGGTGAGATGAGAAAGATTTAAGGAGGACCTGAGGGGCAACTTCTTCACGCAGAGAGTGGTGCGTACGTGGAATGGGCTGCCAGAGAAAGTGATTGAGGCAGGTACAATAGCAACATCTATAAAACATTTGGATAGGAACATGGATGGGAAGGGTTTAGAGGGATACGGACCAAATGAAGGCAATTGGAACGAGCTGAGTGGGCACCATGGTAGACAAACAGGAGGCTGGAAAAGCACAGCAAGCCAGGAAGCATCAGGAGGGAAGGAGCAGCCAACGTTTTGGGTATAACCCTGCTTCAGGACTGGATGGGGGTTAGGGGGAGCTGCAGATGAAGAGAGGAGGGAGGGATGGAGGCGGAATGTTGCTACATGGTCAGCATGGACCAGTGTGGGCCGAAGAGCCTGTTTCCATACTGTATTATTCTGTGACTGTGACCCTATGACTGTCACTTCACTGTCCCCATGAAACACTCCCAGGACAGGGACAGCATGGGGTTAGATACAGAGTAAAGCTTTTTCTAACCTTTTAACTAAAAGCGAATGAGAAGTGAAGCTCTGATTGAAGATAAGTCCATGTCTTCTGATTTGAAAGCCTGATTGCAGAGATTGAGAAGTGTGGAGCAGTAAATGGCTTGTGATTGCTCTGTTCCTGCTTGGTCTCTATCCCGTTAATTTCTTGTTTTGAAATTAGCATGGGTAGCATGAATTTGCTGAAAGTTTTCTGTTTAATATTGAATGGGGATTTCAGGGTTTCCCAGTGAGTCTCCAAGTTGGGTAAATGTGTGTGTGCTGAGCAGCACTCATCACCGTTTGGCCTCAATCTCCATCAAGCCTAGTGAAGAGAAAAACAACACGCTTTCTGCTGTGACACGCACAGTTTCAGAAAGTGGCAGAAACAAATTCAACTCTCGTGAGGTTGCCCTGACCATCTCCTGCTCCTGTTCATTGTCTGATCATCAAATCAGCTTTCTCAATGCTGCAACTCAATAAGGTGTTAGGAACGCAGTCTCAGAGAGTCGCTCAATACTCAGTTATTCCCCAGTTTTAAGAGGGTGCTGGAATTGAGACACCTGTGGCTATCTGTACACAAATCATTGACAATGACGGTACAAGTTGAAAAGGCTTTTAAAAATGTAAACGGGACCCAGCATTTTATTTATTCTGGAATAAAGTTCAGAAAGTAATTCAGTAATGCTAGACCCTTTATAAATTATTGGTTAGGCTAGATATGAAACAGGTGCTGTAAATCAGAAACGAAAACAAGAATTGCTGGAAAAGCTCAGCAGATCTGGCAGCACCTGTGGAGAGAAATCAGAGTTAATGTTTCAGGTCCAGTGCCCCTTCAGCAGAACAGACAATGCTGCCAGAACTGCTCAGCTTTTCCAGCAATTTCTGTTTTTCTTACCAGTTAGGCCAGTGTTGGGAGTGTGTTCAGTTCTGGACCCCACTCTGCAAAGGATGAGACACTGCACTGGAGAAGCTGGGATTATTCCCATTACAACATCAAGATGGGATTTAATGGAGGTGTTTGAATTTCTGATCAGTGTAAACCAGCTAATGGTAGGAAGGTCAGGAGTCGGTGGAGATGGATTTAGGTAATTCACAAAGTAACTGAATCGGATAGGTGGAAAGTTCTCTTTTGTAATACACTGAGTTTTGTGATCAGGAATGTTCTCACTGAAAAGCAGACAGAGGCAGGTTCAGTTGTTTCTGTAGTTTAACAGTCACAGCCGCTCATGCTTTGTAAAGAGCTGGACTTCACCGTGGGGCATGTCCCTGCAGGAAACAATCGGTCCCCTTTATCCAGTTGACCATCTTGTTCCAACTCGCTGGTCTGCTTCCAAAGCAGGCCTTTCTCTGGATCTGTACCTTAACCTGTCTCTTTGTGTCCACTGTTCACACTGCTCCAGTCCATTCAGTATAATGCACACTCTCACTACTTTCTTGGCTTTCTTCATTATCAATCTTTTTGTCTTTTTCTCCCTCCCTCACTCACTCTGTCCATCTTTCTGCCTTGTTGTCTCTCTCTGTCTGTCTTTTCTTCACTGACATTCTCTCTCTGTCTCTCTCTGTTTGTCTGTCTCTCCCGTTTTCTGACACTGTATTTCTGTTTGTCTCCCTAATCCACTTTGTCACTCTTTCTTTGTTTCCCTCTCTGTTGACCTTTTGCTCTCACTTTCCCTGTCTCTTAATATCTCTTTCTCTCTGCTATCTCCTGCTTTGTGTTTTTCTCCCTACCTTTCACTGTCTCTCTCTCTCTTCCACTCTGCCTCTCTAACTCCCCTTCTGACACTCATCTGTTGTCTGTCTATATCTCTCTCTGCATCTCCCTGTCAGTCTGTCTGTCTGTCTGTCTCTCTAACTCTCATATGGTGCTTTTCCTTTCTGTTGGTCCCTCTCTCAGTCTCTGAGAAGGAATTGGAAAAACACTTGTGGAGAGGAGAGAATAAGAATTTGTGCTGACTTGTGATTTGAACTTAACACCTTTCTGAATTTTGGAATTAACGTTCCTTATTATTTTTCTTGGGATTGAGCTTGGTGTGAGGGGAGGTGAGCTGGTTAATGTGCTTCCAAGCTCTGAGTGTGAGTGCTGGCTGGTTGGGCATCCATCCAGTACATCACAGGACAGAAAACTGACGGTCTCCATTCTTTCAGGAGAGGGAATGCTGCAGGCCCTGGTCACCCCACACCAGGAGTGAAACTGCAAGAGAGTGTGAAATGGACAGCCTGATGTGCAATGAATCTGCAGTGAAGGTCTCATTCTCGCTGCTCTCCCTATGAGCAAAGTGGTCGACTCCACTCAGCTCCTGCCCTGAGAAACTTTCATATAAACAGTTGGAAACTCTGAGGATGAAGCAGTGTCTTTATTTGACTGCCACGTCTAGCTTCATTTCCACCAACTAGTAGTCAAATTACAAAGGGTTTTAAACTCTCAGTACTGTTCAAATCCCACCATTGACAGTTTGCCTTCTCTCAAATCTTTACTCTAATTTTTAATCAATTTTACAGAATCACAATTGTTCAGGTGCAGCAGGATGCCATTTGGCCCATCGTGCCAGCACTAGTTTGTTAAATGAGCATCGTTACCTTGTGTCCATCTCCTGCCCTTCTCCCTATAGCCTTACACATTATTTCTATTCATACCCATCCAATGTCCCCCTTGAACATCTCAATGGAACCTGCCTCCACCACATTTCCAGGCAGTGCATTCCACAGCCTAACTGCTCACTGGGTGAAAAGGTTTTCCTTACATCACTTTAAATCTATGGCCCCTTCTTTTTGATCCTTTTACAAGCAGGAATAGCTTCTCTTGATCCCTGTGTCCAGTCCACTTATGATTTTGAAAATGTCTCTCCAATCTCCTCTCAGCCTTCTCCTCTCCAAGGAGAACAGTCCCAACTTCTTCAGTCTATCCTCATCGCTGAAGTTTCTCATCTCTGTAACCGTTTCTGTAAATCGCTTCTGCGCTCTCTCCAACGCATTCACATCTTTCCTATAAAGTGGGGCCCATAACTGTATATAATCAAGTACGATCAAAATACTTTTCTTGTCCGTTTCACATAAGCTGTGGTTGAGGTTACCAGCTTTCACCTGGAATCTGTTGGATTTGGGCCTCCACAAAGGAACACAGGGTCATTCAATGAGTTTCTGGCTCTACTACCGTCTCAGGTATTGAGTTCCAGCACCCTCAGAGTGAAAACATTTCCTCTTGGAGCTCAACATTGTGCTGCTTGGCCAGAACCTATGATCGCTGGATATGTAACCTTCCATCAACATCTTCCTATCCGCTCTCTCGAGCAAGATTCTCTCAATCTGCATCGATGCAGTCCAGAGAAGGTTCACTCAGCTGATACCAGCTATGGAGGAACTGTCTTATGAGGAGAGGTTGAGTAGATTTGGGCCCAGTTCCTGTGGCATTGGCAGTGCCTGCATTGGCGAGATGCTGCAGTCGAGTTTGGGGCAGTTTGGTTCCTGGTGGTATCCGCATTGGGCAAGGCCCAGGGAGGACTCATAGTGGGGAGGGCGAAGGTGCAGGTGAGATGGTGCCACAGAGTGGGTGACTTTTGTTCCAGCGATGGTGTGGCAGCAGAGAAGACTCTGAACACAGAACTGTACAGCACAGGTATAGGCCCTTTGGCCCATCATGTTGTGCTGAACATGACACCAAATGAAACAAATCCCTTCTGCCTGCCCTTGGTCCATATCCCTCCATTCATTGCTTATATTCATGTCGTTATCTAAAAGTCCCTTAAATGCCCCCATCGTATCTGCCTGCACCACCACTCCTGGCAGTGTGTTCTGTTTTTTTCTTTATTCATTCACGGGATGAGGCTGTTGCTGGCGAGGCAGCATTTATTGCCCATCCCTAATTGCCCAGAGGGCAGTTAAAAGTCAACCACATTGCAATGGGTCTGGAGTCACATGTAGGCCAGACCAGGTAAGGATGGCAGTTTCCTTCCCTAAAGGACATTAGTGAACCAAAAGAACTGCGGATGCTGTAAATCACGAACAAAAACAAAGTTGCTGGAAAAGCTCAGCTGGTCTGGCAGCATCTGTGAAGGAGTAAACAGAGTTAACGTTTCGGACCCGAAACGTTAACTCTGTTTTCTCCTTCACAGATGCTACCAGACCTGCTGAGCTTTTCCAGCAACTTCTGTTTTTGTTCCTGACATGAGTGAACCAGATGGGTTTTTCCAACAATCAACAATGGATTCATGGTCATTAGATTCTTAGTTCCAGATATTTTACTGAATTCAGATTCCATCATCTGCCGTGGTGGGATTTGAACCCAGGTCCCCTACCACTCTCTGTGTAAAATCTTGCTCCTCACATCTCTTCTGAACTTATCCCCATCTCACCTTAAATGCCTGGCCCCCAGTTTTAAACATTTCAACTCTGGGAAAAAGATTCTGACCAACAACGCTATCTGTGTATCTCATAATTTTATAGACTTCTACCAAGTCTCCCCAAAGCCTCAAAATCCTTCCTACAATGGGGCAACCAGAGTTGAACACAATACTCTAAGAGTGGTCTAAGCAAAGTCTTGTAAAGCTGCAACATGACATCCTGACTCTTGTACTCAATTCTCCGAACAATAAAGGCAAGCATGCCGTACACCTTCCTTACCACCCTATCTACTTGTGTGGTCACTTTCAGGGAGCAATAGACTTGAACCCCAAGATCCCTCTGTATATCAATGCTGTTCAGGGTTCTGCAGTTAACTGTATAGTTTTCCTTAACATTTGATCTCCCAAAGTGCAGCACCTCACACTTAACCAGATTAAACTCCATCTTCCATTTCTCTGCCCATATCTGTAACTGATCTATATCCCGCTGTATCCTTTGACAACCTTCTACACAATCCACAATTCCACCGATCTTTGTATCGTCTGCAAACTTACTAACCCACCCATCTACATTTTCATCCAAGTCATTTATATATATCACAGACAGCAGAAGTCCCAGTACAGATCCCTGTGGAACACCACTAGTCACAGACCTTCAGCCTGGAAAACACCCTTCCCCCACTACCCTCTGCCTTCTATGGCCAAGCCAATTCTGAATCCATGCAGCCAAGTCACTGTGGGTCCCACGCATCTTAATCTTCTGGATGAGCCTACCATGAGGGACCTTATCGAGACCCTTACTAAAATCCAAGTTAGACAACATCCACTGCTCTACCCTCATCGATCACCTTCATCACCTCCTCGAAAAATTCAATCAAGTTAGTAGGACATGACCTGCCCTGCACAAAGCCATGTTAACTGTCCCTAATTAGGCCATGCTTTTCCAAATGCGTGTAAATCCTATCCCTAAGAATTCTCTCCAATAGTTTCCCAACCACCGATCAGAGACTCACCGGTCTATAGTTTCCTGGATTATCCCTATTTCCCTTCTTGAGCAGAGGAACAACATGAGCTACTTGCTAGTCCTCTGGGACTCTCCAGCAGATAGCGAGGATACAAAGATCTTGGTCAAAGCCCCAACAACCTCCTCTCTTGCCTCTGGACAACCCTGAGGTAGATACCATTGGGCACTGGGGACCTATCCACCTTAATGTTCTTCAAGAGACCCACCACCTCTTCTTTCTTGATCTCAAAATGCCCTAGCATTTTAGCATGCTCCATACTAATCCCACTATCCTCCACATCCCTCATCTGGCCACCAGGCCCATGGCGCACGGCCCATGACAGAGCACTTAACAAGAAGGACTGTCAATTTGAACACTTTTTCTTCATTTCTTTTTTCTTCTACTTTTATGCTGTATATTTTGTTTTATTTTTCTGTGTTTTATGATAGTGCCAGAGAATGCCGTCACTATACAACATTTGTCACTGTATTTCGTAACAAGATTCAATTTCAGCTTCAAGATTGGGTTTGTACTCAGAGTTTAAATGAATGAGAGATGATGACCTTGTTGAAACATCTAAGATTCTTCGGGGCCTTGACAGGGGAGATGTGGAGAGATTGTTTCTCCTTATGGGAGAGTCTAGGACCACAGGGCATCATCTCAGACTAAGGAGTCACACATTTAGGAAGAGTGAGGAGGAATTTCTTCTCTCAGAGGGGAGTGAATCTGTGGAGTTCTTTACTGCAGAGGGCTGTATCATCAAGGATATTCAGGGCTAAGATAAATTTTTAACTAGTAAGGGAATCATGGGTGATGTGGAAAAGGCAGGAAAGTGGTGTTGAAGGTTATCAGATCAGTCATGATCTCATCGAGTGGGCCAGAGAGAGTGGAGAGGGAGAAGTTGCTCCAATTGGAAAGAATGAAAATTAAAGGCCACAGATTTAACTGGGAAAAGTACACAATGACATAATGCAAAACCCTTTCATACTCGAGTGGTAAGGGTCTGGAATGTTCTGTCTGAGAGTGTGGGGGAGGCGGGTTCACTCGAGGGGTTAGGGTCTGGAATGTACTGTCTGAGAGTGTGGGGGAGGCGGGTTCACTC
>NW_025972589.1:0-9611 GCF_021869965.1 Rhincodon typus
CAGCCTTCCTGCTCCTCTGATGCTGTTTGGCCTGCTGTGTTCATCCAGCTCTACACCTTGTTATCTCTGTAATCAAAGCAATGCTGATTTGCCTTTGCAAGACAAAACCTTATGATCAATCATTGCAGTAAAAGTGCATACAACTTATAATTGTATCAAATAATGACATCTGATAACTTGTCAGAACTTCCCAACTTCTCAGCAGGTTTCTGTGAAGGATACTGAATTCTCAAACAGTTATGGATTTCAGAAGCTTTCCAAAATCGGCTTGACCTAATGCAAACATTAGTGAATGGGCAAAGTGAATTTCCCCTGGGGTTGTCAATGGAGACCTCAATGTCAGAGTACATGAGGTTATAACCCAACCTCCTCCCACCTATGGGAAGATGCATTGGGCCCATTTTAATACAGGAGCTTTAAATTTGTTGTGAAAATTAGTTTCATTGATTCGTGACTCAAGGTGGGCATGTAAATCTAGTCCTTTGTCCCGTTCTGCAAATATGTAAATATTAAGAGTGTTAGAGGCTGAGAGTCGAAAAGAACAAATCCCTGCAAATGCCAGATCCCCTGCTGCCCTTTGAGAAGTGTTTGATTAGCCAACATCTTTGTAGACCCAGGAGCACCACTGGGTGTAGTAGTCACTGATGGGGCCACAGATCTAATCACCAGAGTCAAGGTAAACGTGGGATTCACACAGTGGAGAGAGGAGTGAGAATCCTGAAGAGAAGGCCAGGTGGGGGTATAAGTACATGGGCAGGGCAGCCATTGATTATGGGGGGTAGGTAGGGATGGGAAAAGCAGCCATTGTAGGAATGGGACCAGTGAGAGAAGCACCCTTCCCATCCATGATCCTCAAAGGGAATTTGATCTGACCTTACCTACATTTCTGATGCTGTCTGATCTGGGAAGTGGCTATTATAGTGTCTTCAGTGGGGTGAGGGAAGACAGGCCGACCTAAACCTTGTCCACTGAGTGTAAAATTCAGGATATTTTTTCTTTGAGTTGGGGACACTCAGGAAGGCCACTCAGGCAAACCTGAAGCTGGAGAACTGTAAAATTCTGCTCTGAGAAGAGACTTTAGAAACTTTAAATTTTTTTTTGTAGACTGATTATTACAGAGGCATATAAAATTGTTATAGAGATTTTATTTTAAACTGCCAGAATAAGGGGTGCAGTCTATAAGAGATAACCCAATGTGGAGCTGGAGGAACACATCAGGCCAGGCAGCATCAGACGAACAGGAAAGCTGACGTTTCAGGTCGGAACCCTTCAGCCATTTCTGAAGAAAGGTCCCGACCTGAAACATCAGCTTTCTTGTTCGTCTGATGCTGCCTGGCCTGCTGTGTTCCTCCAGCTCCACACTGTGTTATCTCAGACTCCAGCATCTGCAGTTCTTGCTGTCTCAGTCTGTAAGAGGATGTTGTTTTTGGATAGATAATTTTTAAAAAAAACTCTTGTTCCTCTCATAAAAGTGATCAATATGTGGAATAAGCTTCCAGCTAGAATATTGAGAGCAAAATCGTGAAAATTGTAGAGAGATTATTGGATGCCACAAAGCAGTTAAGGGGGAGTAACATGGATAGACAAAATGGCCTTGCGCATCCATGTCAAACAGTTATTAATGCCCCGACTCTGTACACACAAGTTAACTTAACCTCTTCCATTGTTAAAATGTACATATTATTAAGGAGGATACGGCGGGCACTTGGAAAATTTCAGTGCATAATGTAGGGACAGAATGGTTTTATAAATGAGACATGACGTTTTATTAATATATTAGCGTCTTTTGAGGAAGTAACAGGCAAGGTGGATAAAGGGGAACCTGTGGCCATGTTGCACTTAGATTTTTCAAAGGGCAAGACAAGCTGCCACATCAGTGGCAAAAGGCACAATAAGAACTCTTGGTTCAGGAAATAGCTTGACAGCAGCTAGACGGTGTGTTAGCTAACAGGGGCTGGTAAGTAAACAAAAACATGTAATTTTCAGGTCCACATGATGTGATAGGTGGACTGTCATGGATGAGTGCTGATGCATTAACTGTTTACACCAGTGACTGAGATGAATGAGCCTAATGTACAGTTGCTAAATTTCTGACGACGCAAAGATAGGTAGAACAGGAAGTTGTGAGGAGGATATAGGAGTCTGCAAAGGGCTGTTCATAAATGAGTGGGCAAAAATTTGGCAGATGGAGTATTATGTGCATTTGTCCACTTTAGCAGGTAGAGTAGAAAAGCAGCATGTTATTTGGATGGAGACAGATTGCAGAATTCTGAGATTCAATGGAATTTGGGGATCCTAATACAAGAAATCACACAAAGTTAGTCAGTGATGAGGATGGAAAATGGAAACTTCTCATTTCTGCAAAGGGAATGTAATATGACAATGTTTTGCCACAGTTGTAAAAGAATGGTGAGACCACATTTGGAATACTGAGTGTAGTTTTGGTCTCCTTATTTACGAAGAGATAAAAATGCTTTAGAAGTAGTTCACAGAAGATTCATGTGACTGATTTCTGGAATTGTGATGGTTATATTGTAACAAAAGTTTGAATAAACCAGACCTTTACCCAATGTAGTTTAGATGAGTAAAAAGTAATCTTACTGAGGCATGAAGATCCTTGTCAGGATGGATGCTGACAGGATGTTTTCCCTTGTGGGAGAGGTGAGAACTAGGATACAATGAATGAAATGGAAGACCCCTTTATTTTTAAACTGAGATGAGGAGAGTTTTTTTTCCCTCTTTGGGGGTTGAGAGTCTTTTAAAACTGTCTTATCCAGAGTGTAGTGCAGGCAAAGTTATTGAACATTTCTAAGGCAGAGGTAGATGGATTCTTGAGGTTTTTGGGAATGTGGCTACGTTTAGGCGAGCTTAAATGTTAGAGCAGACTCGAGGGGCCAAACAGCCTTCACCTGCACCAGATTCATCTGTTGGTAACTGACGCTGCCAAATTCAAGCAGAATAACACTTCAATTTGTTTTACCATTTTAGAAAGAAATGACCTGCAAATTTGTATTTGATTATATTAATGTTATCAAATTCAAAGGAATGCACATGAGGATCATTTTATTTACTTTTCCCAGATTCTCAATTGTGAGCTAACAAATTCTTTAAATCCGAAGTATGTGTTTTGCAAAACACATTTGCGTTTTGTGCTGTTCAGATGGTATCCTCTATCCATTAACTGGCATTGTAGAACACACAAACAATGATCTGCATAACATCTGGTTTGAAAGAGCAATAATCGAATTTACTTCTGATATTTTTATTATTTTGTTTTAAATCACATTGTATCATCTTGTAGATTATGTACTACATTCTCTTGGACCATAGCTGTAATCACGAGAATATTTTGAGTATTCCATTCCTAGGACTTAGTAAAAACAATAAGGTAAACCACTATAATTACCAAATGCAAAATGTGCATTTTTTACCTAATGATACATTTATTTAATTTTCTAAGTATTAATTAATGACACTTGTAGATTTAAATAGTTGAAAGATAATCGTTACTTACAGAGCTTGCTATCATGAAACTCAATTAACAATGACAGTTCTTGCTTTTACGTGCAAACTATAGCATTATGCTAATAAATATTTATTTCTAACAATATATTTCTTTTCTTTTGGTAGGTTTGTTTATCTTTCCTATCTATTACATTTGTAAGAAGCAAAGGAAAAGGTCACAGACTGGTATGTTTACATAAACAAAAACAAGCCTTGTTTACATGGGAAACAACAATGTGTCAGGGACCTCTCAGAACTCTGCGATGAGAAGCAATAGCATGTAATTAACATCCAAATACCGAACAGACATGAAGTTGGGAATGTTGTCATGAATTAATTCTTGGCCATATCACTAAGTAGTACAAATTCTTGGAATGATTGCCAAAGACTTGGCTTCAAGCACTGTGATGTACAACTCAAGAAAGAAGAAATTAATCAGACTCCAATGTTTTTATTGATGAATCTACAGATCAGCGCTGGAGATAGGAGTGTCTTTTCCATTTTGCACATGTTAGTAGTACTCAGTTATAATCATGAACGATATAGATCTCTGGCAATGTTTGCACTCTTGCATTGTCCTAACACTGTCTTGAGCCTCAGTCTCTGAAGAGAACTTTTCCCTGCATGGTGTGATATTCCTGTTCGCTTCTCAAGGAAAATTATATCATCTCAAGGGATACCAATGTGCCATGAAATGCCACTTCATTAAGATTTAATCCAATTGGATATTTTATACACAGCTATTCCGGCAGTTAACATGTGTGAGAAGGCAATTTTAATTCAGCTTAAGGCACTAGAAATAAACTGGAGTATCAGAGAATACTGCCCAAGTTGTCTCTGACGCCGGCCTGAACAATGAGCATGCTTGATATTTAAAATTCTGGAGTCAAAATCAACACCATGACTCTGAATTGTAGCCAAAATAATGTATACAGGCATGCTTTACTTCAGGAGTGGAATATATCGGAATCAAGTCAAAACTAATTGGATGTGAAAGTGTGAACATGCAGAACAAATTTGGGTCATGCATATGCAAGCTCACTTTTTGTTAATGGGGCGCAAACATCAAGCTGAAAAAATGTGTAAGATATTAAAGAAAATTAAAATTTGTCCCTGAGTGTTGACACTACAGTCCCTTCAGTGCTCACCAATCACAGATGCCTCAAGTCTATCCATAGACACAATGTGCTTCTTGAAGCACACCTAAGTAGGGAGGTAGGCAGTCAGGCTGAGCAATAGCCCCTATCCTTATACTGCCTGGACCTGGTTGTCTTGGTCATGTAAAAGCGAATCTTTGCAATTTGCATATCAATTAGCACAATTCATATGACTGGCAAGGAGCTTGACCTCACTTGATTTCTATTCATGACTAATTGTTAGGATAATGGAAGTAAAAAATATCCTGAGATGAGATCTGGCAATCACCTTTCACTTGCTTGAAGTCCACCTAATAACATTAAACAATGCTATCTAAAAGTAATTTTTAGTGCCTTATTCGCAATTTTTTTTGAGGAGAGTCTTTCAGCTGCTAAACAGCCATGCCATAGATAAGATATAGTTCAACTCTAATTCTGTAGGTTAAATAGGTCACTTGACAGTCCAAGCTTAATTAAAAGAGAAACTATCTTAACAGCGACTAATATTGCAGAGAACTTCAAAGCTGTAGTGTGGGACAGTTTTGTCGTTTTGCTAGAAATGTTTCTTCATTGGTCACATTTTCACAATATCTTAGCATATTGAATGTGAATTACTTTCCATATCCTGCTCATTAATAGGCAAGAACATGTAAAGGAAAACCATTTAATTCCAAAGCCTCCAGTAGAGAATGATCTCACCTTCTTGTAACTTACTAAAAGGTGTCACCCACATCTTCTAAATAGCTGAGTATGTTTGGCCATGTAAAACCAAAAAGGATGACTAGAAATGACACAAATGTTGAAATTCCCTCGGGTTTTCCTGGTTGACCACTGTCAGTGGGTAGAAGGTCCCTGGAAACCTCATTTAAATGGATTTCCACCAACATTACAGCAGCCGAGCATGAAAACTTCCAAACCAATTTCTGAGAGATTGTTTAATTGGATTGACTTCTAACACAAATCCTTCCAACTCTGAGTTAGCCTGTGCAAATATAACATATTGGAAGATGACATCTTGAGCAATGCAGAAAAAAAATAGAGTTAAAGGCTTTGGTGATTTGGACAGTCAACTGGGTATTGGGGATTTTTTTTTTGATCCATGAAGGAAACAATTTAGTGAGACCACAGCCCAGAATAACATTTTGTACAATACTTCTTTCAATCAGTAGCATTCTGTCTAAGTTATTTTTTTTTTATTCGTTCCATCTCCATTTTTGTTTCTGTTACAAAGTTTTTGATTTTATTTCAAAATGATTATTAGGCTTAACTGTCTGAGTAACCTTTGTAACTGGACAGATGTATTGAGTTTATTAATTAAGTAGACTAACATGGTCACATTTTTCTGTTTCCAAATATCAGCAGTAGAATGAATGCTGCTTGGTACCCTTAAACAAAGGTGGTTTCTCTTTGTAACTTTTATTGGCTAATTCATCACCAAAGCATGTGCCTTTTTATTTCATGTAGCCTCTTTAAAATTTGTTTTCAATAAGTTGAATTATGGCTACAGGTACTCAGCGGTGTTTCAGAGTACAAATCCATAAAGGTGTTCATTTTTTTTAATGCCAATTTAAAATCCTCTTTTCTCATTCCCCATTACCACCCATCCCTTGCAGGAAGGAGCAGGGGAAAACTTGAGTCCAGAGGTACTTTGCACTTGTGGTAAATGTTTATTGATTGATCTGCCAATTGTAGGGTCCTGCTGGTCAGGATCAAAAGAAAACACAAACAATTTTACTTTTACAAGATAGTTCCATTGTGGATCATGCCGAGAAGATATATTTAAGCTTTTTCACTTTAATTTTATGTTTAGTCTAAACAAGTGATGTAGCTGTTAATCCAATGACACTGTTGCAGCCATTTCCATAAATAATATGCTTAAATTAATCAGATTAATAAAAGAAATAAAGTAAATAATACATCCTATATAAATACATCTGATTAATGACACATCTGCATTCATAAACTAAAAGTAACAGCTTGGGTACTTCAAGTGACTTGCAACTGGACCACAGACAACTACCAGTGCAAAAACAATAGCTGAAATAATGTGACTCAGTATATCGAATGTACTATTCCAATGAAAAATAAAGCAGAATTACATTGTGTCATGTTTTTAATTTTAAATCAATACTTGTATTTTCTCCTATGATTTGATTTATTGGCGCTTTAATTGATAAAACTTAAACCTGTTTTCATTTCTCCAAGTAACAACATTGCAGAAGTTACAACAAAATATTCACCTCCTTTTGAAGGGAAGCCACTTTTCAGTTCATTAATTTTCTGTGTCCTCACACCTTTCAGCTATACAGGGAAAGATTATCATGTTTGTTTCCATTACAGATGATGTCTTTTTTTAATAGTCTATGTTGGGAGAACAGAGCCAAAGTAAGTCAATGGGACAAGGACCCTAGGTGAGCAGGACATAGTGTACGACGGGAGCCTTGGATCAGATGAGGTTTATGGAGGGTGAAGAATGGGAGGCAAGTGGGGAAAGCATTAGAATGCTAGTGTCCTGAAGTGACAAGAGCCCGGATGCTGGATACAAAAGCTGTTGCAATACAACTGCAAATTAAAGCTTTATGTGACAGATCTCTACATGTAAGCGTGCCTTAGGTTCAATAGCAGAGGAAAATGAACTTAAGTCTCAGCCAGTGGCAGAATGTTCAAATTTGAAACCAGAATCTATAGATTCCAATCTGTGGATCAAGTGATCTGGGCAGTTGTACTGAGATCACACCTAGTAGGAACCTTTGCTGCAAATCAGATGAGGTTCTTAAGTTGCTTGAATTGATGCAGCTCAATATGTTTAAGACCACAAAATTGGTTGATGCCAAAATGGGTTAACAGAGACACCCATTCAGCACTAAAACTAGGAGCTATCTTTGGCCTCCATTCTAAATGTGCTATTTTGATAACTGGAAGAAGGTTGCCACCCAATCTACAGGGTTCAGTCCTCTACCCCTAATTGGCCCTCATATCTGTCCCAGTGGGCAAGGATGAGGGGGCTACAGTGGGTAGAATTTTCATTTAATGAAGGCAGCAAGCTCAGAAGTGGGCATGCCAGTCTGCCAACATATTTTGGACTCTGGGCCAACTTGCTGAATTCATAGAAATAGAAAATGCCTCCCAATCACAGGGCAGGGGGTTAGTAATGCCTCATTTAACTGTCCCCCCTCCCCATCTCCCCAAACAATTCTTAGGAGCAACATTGCAATACACCCCTGAGTTGTTGCAATGATCATTTAAAATTCAATTATAGATAAAAGTAAAAGAAGAACATTTTTGTTTTTCTTCACAGTCCCTTATGATCAACTTCTATCTTAATTCATTGAAATAATTTATTTAACAGAAGGCTTGCTGTCCTCCAGCCTGCATCTGTTTTCTCAGTCAATATGTTGTGGAATAAATGATGTGGAGGTGCCGGCGTTGGACTGGGATGGACGTGGTCAGAAATCACATGACACCAGGTCATAGTCCAACAGGTTTATTTGAAAACACAGGCTTTTGGAGCTTTGCTCCTCCTTCAGGTGTTAGTGAGACAGGTGGTATCAGACATAGAATTTATAAGGAAAAGATCAAAGGGTCACACCACTGATAAAGGATTACCTGATCTTATTCTGGGTAATGGAGTAGATCTGTAGGTTGTCTTTAAAACAAAAGAGATATTTAGAACGTAGTGACCACAATATAAATTGGTTTGGTACAAGAATAGAAAAGAGCAAAGAAATATCAAGGACAAGCACACTGTAGAGGAGAAAAGTAAATTATAGTCAGGTGACATAAAACACTTCCTAAATTAAAGGCGAGAGAATGGTTCAAATTTTACATTTAAAATTAAACACTGAAAACTTATTGTGTGTATATAATAAAACATGAATGACTATAAATTTTATACATAGGAAAATCACAAAAAGTATTTGTGAAACAGAGACAACAAGGTGCAGGGCTGGATGAACACAGCAGGCCAAGCAGCATCATAGGAGCAGAGAGGCTGACGTTTCGGGCCTAGACCCTTCATCAGAAAAGGGGGAGGGGAAGGGGGTTTTGAAATAAATAGGGAGAGAGTGGGAGGCGGATAGAAGAGGGATAGAGGAGAGGATAGGTGGAGAAGAAACAAACAGGTCGAAGAGGCGGGGATGGGGCCAGGAAAGGTGAGTGTAGGTAGGGAGTTAGGAAGGGGATAGGTCAGTCCAGGGAGGACGGACAGGTCAAGGGGGCGGGATGAGGTTGGTCGGTAGGAGATGGAGGTGCGGCTTGAGGTGGGAGGAGGGGATAGGTGGGAGGAAGAACAGGTTAGGGAGGCAGGGACGAGCTGGACTGGTTTTGGGATGCGGTGGGGGGAGGGGAGATTTTGAAACTTGTGAAATCCACATTGATACCATTGGGCTGCAGGGTTCCCAAGCGGAATATGAGTTGCTGTTCCTGCAACCTTCGGGTGGCATCGTTGTGGCACTGCAGGAGGCCCAGGATGGACATGTCGTCTGAGGAATGGGAGGGGGAGTTGAAATGGTTCGCGACTGGGAGGTGCAGTTGTTTGTTGCGAACCGAGCGTAGGTGTTCTGCAAAGCGGTCCCCGAGTCTCCGCTTGGTTTCCCCGATGTAGAGGAAGCCACACCGGGTACAGCGGATGCAGTATACCACATTGGCAGATGTGCAGGTGAACATCTGCTTGATGTGGAAAGTCTTCTTGGGGCCTGGGATGGGGGTGAGGGAGGAGGTATGGGGGCAGGTGTAGCACTTCCTGCGGTTGCAGGGAAAAGTGCCGGGTGTGGTGGAGCTGGAGGGGAGTGTGGAGCGGACGAGGGAGTCACGGAGAGAGTTGTCCCTCCGGAAAGCAGATAAAGGTGGGGAGGGAAAGATGTCTTTGGTGGTGGGGTCGGATTGCAGATGGCGGAAGTGTCGGAGGATGATGCGTTGGATCCGGAGGTTGGTGGGGTGGTACGTGAGGACGAGGGGGATTCTTTTTTGGTT